>NC_048301.1:9736698-9863001 GCF_013100865.1 Trachemys scripta elegans | reverse complement strand
GCTGGGGAAGCGCCGGCCGGGGGCGCAGGGTCTGGAGGCTGCCCGGCAAACCGTGAAGCCGGTAGCGCTCAGGCAGCCCTTTTTGCGTGGCTGGGAGGGAGGAGGGGGAGTTAGGGCAGGGACTTTGGGGAATGGGCGGAGTTGGGGCGGGGAAGGGGCAGAGTTGGGGCGGGGTGTGGGGTGGGAAAGGGGCGGGGCCAGGGCCCCATGGAGTGTCCTCTTTTTTTATTTTTTAAATATGGTAACCCTACTTCAGATGCATAGAATGGAACACACATGCATCTGAAGAAGTGGGCTGTAGCCCACAAAAGCTTATGCTGAAATAAATGGGTTAGTCTCTAAGGTGCCACAAGTACTCCTGTTCTATTTGCGGATACAGACTAACACGGCTGCTACTTTGAAATCCAGCAAATAGCAACTGTTACCCAACCTCCAAAGATGCATGTGCCAATCTTGCTTTTCCGGAGGATCCTGCAATGCAGCAGTTGATCTGCTCCAAGTGCAACAGGAACGTGTACGTTTTCCTATGTATTTCTGAAAAAATTGATGTGAAGTGGATCTCCATTCTAAAAACAGAATTAGTATGCAGGGAGAGTCTCTCAAAGGCATTGGAATCCCTAAGGCTGGACTCTCAACTGCTTTAAACTGGTATAGCTCTATCGACTCCAATGGAGCAATGATAATGTACGTCATCTGAGGATTTAGCCTAAAACGGCTTAAAACATACGGATGGTCAGACCCTTAGAATCAGTGAGGTTTCGCAGCTACTCCGTTGCTCACTTATAACCCCAAACCAAATATTTACAAATCCTTTTGTTTAGAATTTCAGCCCCAATTATTTAAAAAAAACAACATTTTGTCTAAACTTCCTGAGACATGTAAGTTTAATTAAAATGCATAGATAGGGTGTGAGAGGGAAGCCTATTGATCAAGTACAGGAGGTGATAAGGTGACATCACAAGGGCTGGAAAAATAGGTTTACAAAGCACTGGCTCCCACACTTTAATGTGACCAGATACAATGACTAGCCAAAGAAATTCTGGATTTGATAGGCAATCCAAGTTTTCCTTGGCTGACAGACTAGAATGGCTTTCTGTTTTTAACTGCAACATAAGTCACTCTGGAGAAACAGATTTTGCCTGCATCGTATTTTAAATGAGTTAATAAAATGTAATTTAGAGGAGTTACTATTAAAAGGTTGAGGGGAGGTTTCTCCATTTCCTATTTTTGAGTAAATCTTATACTCCCATCCATCTGTCTGGAGTTGTGCAAAGATTGTCTTGAGCAGCTCTTTGGAATACGAGTTATCCCATATAGATTAAAGTTGTATTTCCATCATACAGTGTGTAGCTACGTTCTGTTTAATAGCTATGCCATTGGCATATTCTTTGTATTATGTTGACTATTTCTTTGAGATCTTCATGTCTGTACAGGTAATATAGCAGCCTGCAGATTAAAATCGGCATGGGGCTTGCCTTGAGTTAGCTTTCATTTGTTCAACAGGAAAAAATCGCTCTTGCATGATTCAGTTTCATTCCATGAAACAATGTTTCCTGTCCACATGGGTTGAAGGAACACCAACACCACGAAAATTATATTTCTGTCTGAGAATTTTGCAGCTGCCATAGCTACAATTAACACCTAAGATCTCCATCACTGAAAGATGTTGGTGAAAAAGTTTGTTTACTTTGTACATCTAATTAATTTCACCATTTCCCGTTTTATTGTCAATCAATCAGACAGTTTCTAGAGAAGAAAATAACTTTATAAATGGGAGCAGAAAAAGCTCTTACAGAAAAAAACGGAAGGGCTTTATTTGTTTGTTTTACAAGGCACTATTTAACGTGTGCACTATCAGGAACTGGATTATTTTAAATACGTCAATTAAAAACATTCAAGTTGACTGTATCCCATTAAGGGTTTTGTTTTTTGTTTTTTAAATGAAGCCCATGCGTAAAGAAAAGATCCATCAGAAAGACAATCTTAAAGGAAAGACCACTTCCATTTGACTGGAAGGGGAAAAAGGCACCACAGCACACTAGATATAGCAAACACATGACTGCAGTTCTAAAATATGCTCTTGGTATCAATACATGACTAAGAATAGACCCAGGATGGGATGGGCCCTTTGTAACTGTGCTTCTTTGTTTTATCTTTACAGCCCTACCAGGGCCTGCAACTTCAGGAAACTAGTCTTAGGAGACAAATCTACAAAATTTAGCTCCAGCTCCACATGCAAGTGAAAGGAAAGGTACATCACCTGTGACTGGGCAAATCCAAGCAAAGGGTGATTTGGCAATGTCAACAGCACAGGCCAGTAACATTTCACCAGTAATTAGGGGCTTACAGGTAACCTGGGATAGAGGCCTTGTGCAGTTAGGTCATCTGCCCCCTTGTGCTCACACTGGTACCTTCCTGTGGCACTGCTGCTGAGGAAGATCACAGCTTTCTTCATGCCCAGGGCCAGTACACAGGTTGTCCCATTCACAGTTCTCTGCCTCCCTTGAGCACAACAGCACCAGCCAATGCCTTCCCCAGATGAAGCAGTCAAAATCCTCTTTCAAGCAAAGAAGTATTGATTTGCTTTTCACAGAACAGAAAGAAAAACTGAAAATACAAGCTGGTGGGAGCGTACATGGGCACAGAATCTGCAGTAAGACCCTGACAGATGCAGTAAAAAAACAAACTTAATAGGAAAAAATTAAGAGAGATAAAAATCACCCAACTTCCAGGCCAGCTTATGGTCCCTCCGCTGTGATTCAACTCCTCTGCCCTGCTTTCAAATGAACATGTGCCTAGAAAACCCCCACGCTTACAGGACCCTCTGCCCTTGACATGAAGCTGCCAGTATTTACAAATATGTTTAGTGCCTAGGCCCCAGTGTGGCATCAAAATACATGTGGGCTGTGGAGCGAGGCATACCTTTTACTGAGGTTAGAGAGAACAGTCATAGATTCATAGGCCCCTAGATAATAAGTGGCCCTTATGATATAATATATGGAGATATACATATCTCATAGAACTGGAAGGTCATTGAGTCCAGCCCCCTGCCTTCACTAGCAGGACCAAGTACTGATTTTGCCCCAAATCCCTAAATGGCCCCCTCAAGGATTGAACTCACAACCCGGGGTTTAGCAGGCCAATGCTCAAACCACTGAGCTATCCCTCAATCATCAACTCTGACCTCTTACATAACACAGGGCAGAGAATTCCACCCCCTGATTCCTGCACCAAGGCGTAACTTCTATTAGAGTCATAATGATTCATTAAGACCGACATCCTATCTTGATTTATATGCTCCAAGTGATGGAGAACCAGCACATCTCCAGGTAAGTTGTTCTAGTGGAGTTCTCTCATTACTCTCACTGTAAAAAATTGGCATCTTATTTTTAATCTGAAGTTGTTTAGCTTCAGCTTCCAAACACTGGATTTTGTCATGTCTTTTTCTACAAGATCAGAGCCATCTACTGTCAGAAATCACTTCCCCATGTAGGTTCCTAGACCATGATCAAATCACCTCTTGGCCTTCTCTGGATCAAGTCACCTCTTAACCTTCTCTGGGATAAACATTAGATTGAGCTTCTTTAGTCTCTCACCCTAAGGCATGTTTCCATATACACAAAAATTTCCTTCCTCTGGTGCACCACCGTAGAGTGACACATGACTATATTACATCCTCCACAGTGATTTAGTCTACAACTGACACAGTTTCCTTTTGTTCCCTTCACCTAAACCTTCTGGCCTCTTGTATTGTTAAAGATTGCACTGAACACCTTTCCTGAAGGCCGTTTTCACTAACATGTGAAATGGACACATCAATTTTTCTTAGGACTTCCTTAGCCCTTCAATGAGGTCAGGTCACCTGCACACAGCCCAGCTCCACTCTGCAAGTGTCAGGACCAGGGTTCCCTCTAATTTCTCCCAGGCATGTGCGGAATGAATTTTATTATGTGCACCTCCATATTGGTGCACATAACAAAATTCATGTGACGGGGGTGGGGCAGAGTGGTTTGGAGTGTGGGAGGGGGCTCAGGGCTGGGGCAGAGAGTTGGGGTGCGGGGGGGGGGGGCTCCATCTGTGCGCGCGGGCTGTGGGATGAGATCAGGGATGAGGGATTTGGGGTGCAAGCTGCCCCAGGGCTATGGTGGGGAGAGAAGACACCAGCCAGCAGCACCCGGGCTGTGGGGGAGAGGCACCACTCCCCACCACAGCAGCTCCGGGGCTGGGGGGCCTCTCCCCCGATCACAACAGGTCCGGTCCAGGGCTGGGCTGAGGCCGGCGGGGAGAGACGTCTCTCCCTGCCGCAGCCCTGAGCGCCTGCATGGCGTTCTATAGGCTGCTGCGCGGCAGCTTAGAGGGAACTTAGGTCAGGACCCAGGGAGAATTATAAATATACACACCAAACTCAGCACAAATTGGACAGTCACACCAGAGACAGCCACCTGGCTGAGCATCCGTGCTTCAAACAGTTTATTCTCTCCAGGCTAGACGGCAACACACTCATCGCTGTTACTTTAAGTCAAGACCCTTTCACAAAGCCTGGTTTGATGCAGGAGAATATATTGTGGGGATCAGAAGGAGAAGGAATCCACCCCGTCCCCCAGCTGAAAGCAAAGCACGGAGCAACTGTGCATCCCCAGAACCTCAAGGGCCGATGTAGGAGCAGGTTTCTGTGGCCCCTAGACTGTCAAGTGAGTCCCACCTAGACCAAATATTCCAAATGCGACTTACCTGCCTCCGTGGGGCTGGCGGTGAAGGGAGACAGTGAGAGAGGGACACCAGTTACCTCTTCTCCCTCCCCTTGGGAGTTTCTGGCACCTACTAGCCAGCTGGGATGGAGGGGTACTGATTGGCCAGCATGCCCCAGCTCCTGGAACGGGGGCCATGTGGCTCTTTCAGCGACGCTGAGGAGAGGCTCCCCTGAGTTACAGGTTATATGATAAGAACCCTGTTACCCCTGCACTGGAACCAATTCAATGCCTGGTTAGGAGAGATCGGGTGATAAGCAGCTAGCGCCCCTCTCGTGTTTAATACAAGCTGCGGCCTGCCTCTTAAATCCATCCATGAGTCCACCCCCATTTCACCGCTGTGTCCATAGCAGTTGTCTGTAAAGCTTCCTGGCTCCAAAGAAACTGATTCCTGACCCAGAGAGAGAATGAACCTGGCCCGGCGAATTGTCATACAAGGGAAAGGCCCAAAACCTGACCTTGGGACGCCGCATGCCCCAAACATGGCCACAGCTCCGAGGCCCAGCTGGGCTCTTCCCCTGCAGAGTACTAGGTGGATGCAGAGAGGGAAAAACCCCCATCCCTGTCATTGGAAGGGGAGCTGCTAGACCTCTAGTCTAGAGGCTGAGTGCCCCCGCCTCTCCCCCAGCACACACCTCACCTTAGAGCGCCAACAGTGCATCCAACGAAAATTCAGGAATGATAAAAAAGCCCTCATGCTTTCAGGGCTTAAGCCAACCTCTAGAAAGAGACTTTATTGGGGGCAGATTACCCCACATCTACCTACTCTGGGGTAGTTGCACCTTCCTCTGAAGCAGCTGGTCCTGCCCACCGCCAGACAGGAAAGTGGGTGAGATGGACCTTGGTTCTGGTCCACTATGACAACTCCTATGTTCCTATGCAAAAAAAGGGTGGTGGGTTTGCATGGCAATGATCGGGGAGGGGGTGGGTGAAGGAGGTGCTTTGTCTGACAAGCAGATTTCTGTCAGCCAGTGAGACCACTGAGCAGCCCCTCTGCTTCATGAAGCCGGGCTAGCTGATAGCAGCAGAGTTGTCAGGGAATCTCTCCCCACAGGCTTACATGGGACAGGATGGCAACACAAGACACCCATCCACACCCTTCCCCCTTACCTGACTACTCCTCACCCGACAGCTAACCTCTCCTGGGGGAGTCAGAGTCTCCTGGTCACTAGCCCCTCTCCCCATGGAGGGGAGCTCCAGCAGCCCCATGCTGGCAATAGTCTGTGTGGGCTTTACGATGCAGGAAAGGATCAGCGCTGTCTCAGTGGAAGGGGCAGAGAACTCACTGAAACAAGCTGCCCTCTCTTCCTCTGGGGCCTCTCCAGAACCCAGATGCAGAGCAGCACCTGCTCCTGTCACCGTCTCAGGCTGACAACCCTGGGCATCAGGCAGGCTAGTGCAGCTTCCTCACCCTCCACGGAAGCAGGGGGCCTCTGCGCTCCTTAGTCTCTGTCTCAAGGCCTCTCGGGTATGGGTGCATGAAGAGGCTGGCTTTCAGCATAACCACTTGGCTAGGTGCCGGTGGAAGACCGATGGAACAGAGAGAACAGAATGGCTAGTGGCAAGTGCTGCGTAGAGCTTTGTGGCCGGAGGAAATTAGGGGACCGGTTCAAGTACACAAAAACAGCTACAAACAGGGAGATGCTGCACAGCAACTTGTGCTGCATCTGTGCTCCCAGACTCAGAGCTAAACACTGCGATCGGCAGGAGAGCAAGGAGCTGAATGTGAAACGGCTGTGAAGTGTCTGAAAATAGAACGTTTCAACGGCAAAAAATAAAAACTAGGTCAATAAGATAATGGGCTCCATTTAAGTGAAAATCATAGCATCTGTAATGGGCTAAATATGGCATCAATGCGTCGCCGAGAAAGAATATAATTAAGAGTATTTTTAAAGCAGCGTTTCCCCACCCCAGTCATACAAATCACAGCACACACTACCAGTATTCCTTCCACCTCACAGTATTGGAATGTGCTGGCATACCACAAGTTGGCCTTAAGAATGTGGAGTTTCCGTAGTACTTGAGAAGATCCCAAATGACAGTGGTTAGCCACATTCTTTCACTTTGAGATCACTGTTATCCATTTATAACACCAGGCAACGGAAATAGGTTGGGAATCTGACATTTTAATTCGTTTAGCATTCAACAAAGTGGTACAAAACCAGGTGTAATCAATTGGCTAAAATCACACAACCGAGGGAGACATCACTTATCCAGCGCTCTCCGAAAGCTTTCCAGAGAGGGCCTGGGTGTACGCAATAAATTCACCTTTCAACAGTGTTCATTCAACAATAAGCTTCTTGGAATAAAACTCTGGCATAACTAGGTGCACAGTACAATTATACACACCAGGGACATGATTCAGCGATTACTAAGTGGAATTCTATGGCCTGTGTTAGGCAAGAGGTCAGACTGGTCCCTTCTGGCCTTAAAGCTACAATTTCTCTGTTCAATGTATTAGAAATATATGAATTTCTGTGATGCAGAGACAGGACAAGGGAGTAAAGGTAGCCTTGCCAACCCCATATTCTGGGGTTGGAAAAGGATCCACGCAGTTAACAGTGTAAATCAGAGCAACCTCAGGGCTGTTCTAATTTATCCTCTAGCCTGACTTCAAACCCTGGGCTTACACTGAAGTGTAGACATACCCAAAGAGGTCTCTGCTCAGGTTGTATTTTCAGGGGGCCATTTCCATTTACTTTACAGCCTGTTAAATCTACCAGGGACAGGTGTAAAGGGGCCTTAGAGTGACAATCAGGCCCAGAAAGTGTATTCTTTTGACTGCTTTCACTGTTATTCACATGGACATTGCAGGGTTAGTGGCTTTCAGGTTAAATAGATTTGACACTGCAGATGCTAGTGCACAGCCCCATGCATTTATACTTTTAGGGTTAGATTATGCCTAGCTCACCATCAGTGCTTAAATCTCCTGCTGTGACCCTGCCCAAAGGCCTAGCATGATACCTGTTCCTGTGCTCATGGCCCCTAAGGGTATGTCTTCACTACCCACCGGATCGGCGGGTAGAAATTGATCTATCGGGGATCAATTTATCGCGTCTCGTCCAGACGCGATAAATCAATCCCCGAATGCACTCCCCATCAACTCCGGAACTCCACCAGAGCGAGAGGCGGAAGCGGAGTCAACAGGGGAGCCGCGGCCATCGATCCCGCGCCGTGAGGACACGAAGTAAATCGATCTAAGATATGTCGACTTCAGCTATACTATTCTCGTAGCTGAAGTTGCATATCTTAGATCGATCTCCCCCTCCCCCCCCCCCAGTGTAGACCAGCCCCTAAGAACCAGGAGATACTAACACCAACAGTGGCAGTAAAAACCCACACCGGGGATGTGAAGGGGCTATCGGTGAGGCAGTACATACTGCAGCAAGTTACAGAGCATAGCTGCTGGGAGAGCCACCCCAGTGTTTGTGCAAGTCTCCAGGAGCTGTCATCCAATGGGGTTCTCCTCTGCACCCTCCACACCAGCAGTGGCTCCCTGCCAGAGCTCAGCCCTGAACAGACTTTGCTTTATTACAGGCACCTGTAAACTACATAAAAGCAACTCCCTGAAACAAGTTCATCTCTAGCCGGGTAGTCACTATATTTACTAAGTCACATGGTATGTTAAAAAGAAACACAGCTGGGTGGGAATGTAGCCACAAGTGCGTTACATAGCTCAACCCAACTGCATATGCCGCGTATAATGCGGATAATCTATTTTAGAGAGGTTTTTCATTTTATTTTGTTGGGACACCCACATACACACAATCCAACCCTCTATCAATGATACTTCATATGATCCACCAAAACAATTTAGGACCTTTAACCCTCTGGAAAAGTTATCAATTAAAAAAATAAGGCTAACCCAGCTGCATTTTTGTGCTCTGACCAGTAGCTGTCTCCGACATTCACAAAACTGTAATGGGAACCCTGTTTAGTATACAAAGAAAGGTACAGCATAGAGAAGGAAATACATTCCTACTAAATTCCAGGTGCTCGTGAACAAATTTCCTGGAGGAAAACAGTGGCAATATAGTAACCAGCTGCTTCTTATTTGACATTAGCCCAATTCTTCTCCCTGTGCTGATGTAAATCAGGAATATGTTCCATTGAAGTCAATGGCATTATTCCTATGGAAGTGAAATAAGAATCAGGGCCAACAAGTTTTTAAAGGTATTTTCATTTGCACTGGGCTGGGTAAGTAAACTAAGTAAAGTGCTATTTTAAAAAACTTTCAGCATCAGCATGGATTGTGCCAACCAGCTTAAAGAACAGTCAGGATGCACTATGAATGCTCTAGAAAAAGCCTACAACATAACCACAGTATCTGTAATTAGACAGGACTTCCTTCCTTTTATCTTGCTCTGACTGAATTATAGATGCTCCTATTCGTCTTGAAGAAAAAGGCTTTTCTACACTAGGAAAGTGCCACTGGTTTAACTTAAAGTGAGATTTTTTTCTACTGATTTAGTTAACCCGGTGCAAAAGACTGTGTGGACACTTACTACGGTTTAAACCAGGTTTATTTCACTTTTGCTTTTGATTAGGAACAGATGTGAGCTCAATTGAAATAAGTCATTCTCAGTGTCTACACTGTGAGATGGAAGTGCAAATTCCGGCTCAAGGAGACATACCCGTGCTAGCTCTGATCAAGCTAGGGTGCTAAAACCAGAAAGTAGCTGCAGCAACACCACGAGCAGCAGGAGGGGCTAGCTGCCCTGAGCACGTACCCATCTGAGACACTTCACCTCCCCCGCCACTTGCACCAGCACAACTACGCTCTGTTTTCAGTGTGGTAGCTCAATCAGAGATAGGCAGGTATGTCTCCCTGAGCTAGAATGTACACCTTCCGGCTCACAGTGTAGATGTGCCCTTTACACTGAAAAAAGAGCATCCACACAGGGGCTTGCACTGGTGTAACTAAATCAATTTAAAAATCGATTTAAATTAAACTGGTGTAATTTCTGCATGTACACAAGGCTTTAGATAAACAAACTTCTACAGGCGTAGCATAAAAAGACTCATTCAAAACCCATCATCATGATTATTTGCTACCTTTGCTGGGAATCTCAGCAGTGAAGCCAGGACTGAATGGCAATGGGGACTGGGTTCTCTTCCCCACACCGTGAGGTGGCACCTCCAGATCAGAACTAGGGCACAGGAATGGAGTAGTGTGGGAAAGCTTGCATGCCTGTGATGGGCACGTTCTGTGGCTAGAGAACTTTTTTGGTACTGCGAATCTGGTAACTTGAAGGACACAATTTGCCAACTTGGGTGTCTTAAAGTAGGCAATTTAATTTGTATTTAGGCACCTTAATAAGCAGCCTGATATTCAGAGGTGTTAAGCACCTGTAGTTCCATGCTACAACATTTTGGCCAGCAATTCTTTGTTACCACACACACACACACACACACACACACACAAACCACAAGCAAATGTTTTGATGCATTATTTTTCCCCACAAGACTTTTGACTTGAGACTCAAACTGCATTTCAAAAACTCTTTTTCCTTTAGACTGTTGTGGCTGTCCCTGTACCCGTCCACATGAGACAGTCTGGAGCTCCATGAAGTTCTGTGCAAGTGTAAATACTTCACCGCTAGAATTTAAATGAATTGGAAAAAAATTAATTTAAACATTATTGGCATATATAACTATTTTTATATGGAAAAACCATGGTATGTGATATACATTGGGACACCTCCAAGTCTCTGACCTTTAAATAAGCAGCCAGGACAGTCAAACAACTATGCTTGACGATTACATATACATGTAGTGAAAAGGAACTTCAGATGTTTTCCAATCCTTATACAAACAAACCACACACAATTTTTTTAAGTCTCCGGTTTTTCTTGATTCTCACATTTGGGGAAACAGCAGCTAAAGTCAACAGTGAACACTGCATTCCTCAACCATACTACATATTTAAGATGAAAACGATAAGAAATGTTATTTCATTTCAGATGGACTTCGACTTGGATAAAGTGAAAAATCTTACTTTCTCACTTCATTTATAAAAAAGGGTGGGCCTGATTCTCATTTATGCTAAGACCACTTTACATCACTCTGACAGTGCAAAAGGGTCTTAGAGTGGGTGCAAATGGAATGCACTCACACTTTAAGGCCAGTTTACATTGTCAGAATAGTGTGAAGAGGGGTCTGAGGGCTTGACTACGCTGTGGGGTAGTGCATTCTATGGGGGAATTATTTCAAAAGCACACTAATGTGTTACCATTAATTGGCCCATGTAGACTCTGCTGGTGAGCACTAAGAAGATTCCCTAGTGCCCCTGAATGTTAAAAGCGCACCAGCAGGATCTATCTAGATCAATTAATGTGCAACATGTTGGTGTGCTCTAGAAATCAACCCCCAGAGTGCATTATCCCATCGTGTAGACAAGCAAAAAGTGTACATCAGAATCAAGCCCTTTGCGGTTATCCCAAAAAGAAAAATATATGTATTTAGTTGCAACATGGTACATGGGACTTCAATGGTTATCTCTGGAAAATATGTATCAGAGGTAACATGCATTTGAACGTTTCCATTCTGCTTCATGTATGGTAGCTACATAGTGTTTCCAGTCCTCTGGAAAAATAGTTGCAATGGCAGGAGAACCTAGCTTGGCAATGAAAACAAGTTTCCATTAGTTAAATGCTGAGGGATGATTTCATTTCAAAAGTGAAATGTGGAAACCAGGAAAATGAGTAAGATATGGCCAAACACACGCATACTAGTGTCTATTTTTAAGTCTGAATTTTTTTAAAAAAATGGGTTTCTAACAGCTACTGGAACAAGTTTATCTGCTGTGTGTGGGGAGAGTCTGCTAAAAAGAATTCTTGAAATATGTTCCATTAAGTGAACACTTATCAAGATATTTTTCCAGAGTCGTTCAAATGTTACTCACTGCTCTTTTTAATACACCACTGTGAGGCTCCCCACTGCAATCGCTCTCTTGAGTTGTGCAATTTACGGGACCCACCAGCAGCCTGTCGAAGTGCAGAACAGGCAGTTGAGCTGAGTGGTGACATCTCCCTGCCCCCTCCTCGGGACCATGAAGACCTGGGTGTGAGCACTGCTTTCTTGAGAGAGAGTGGCTAGGAAAGGCGGGAACAACGCAAGGTGGAACATCTCTCCCTGCCAGTGCCTCCCTCCAAATATCCTGCAAGAAGACAGGGCAGATCCCTGCCCGCCATGGGACCTGGCTCCAAACATGCAGACTTCAGAGAGGAAGGGCTTGTCCCTAGCAGGGAGCCAATGGGAGCACAGTTGTAGGCGTTTTGCCAGCCAGAGCGGAAAACATTTTTGGTGCCCTCTAGAGCGGCTGAGAAAAAAAGACAGCCAAGCAGCACAGTGATGTGGCACCCCCTGCTCACCCATGCCTAGAGCCAGCCCCGCTTACTACCAAGGGGGAGTGGGCCAGGGAGTAATGCTGAGGCAACAGGGCCCTACGCAAGTGAGCCAGCCCTCTGCGAGTGCCATGAGAAACAGGGATTACCAAAGGGCGATGTTATCCCTGCCAGCATCCCCCAAAGCAGTATGGGATCTGACACGCTCCTTCTCCTTCACCCGCTGATAAATGAAGCAGCGTGTTACTTCTTAACTGGTCATCCAAACACGCAAGCAAACCCTACAGCCGCCACTGGGAGCTCTGCCTGAATTAGAGCGGAGTGAGAACGGCAGGACATAAAGAGTATGGGCCAGATAGTGTGCAGCAAGGGGTGGGGAAAAGAGCTCAGGAGGCTTCTGTACCTTGGACACCCATCTGGGCACAAAGAACTGCTGCAAGGCTGGTGAAGCTATTTGCAAAGCATGCACTTCCCAGGAACAGTCCCGGGATTCTCCCAGGACTGGAGACAGAATCCCACCATGGCCTCTGTCTCCATGGGCTACAGTCTACCCCTGCAGCAGCCAGAGGCAAGTGTAGAGCAGCCTTTGTTGCTATGAAGCACAGCTGAAGCCTAGCTAAAACGCCTGAGCTAAAAAGCCATGTCAGCGACATGCGCAAAGAGACTGTAATTCAGAGCCATGACGCCAAGCAATGGGCAGCTGTGGAGAACCAGATACAGCAGAACCCTGTTAAATCGAGCCTCCATTATCCAGCTCTCCATATTTACAGAACCACCAGCTGTGCAGGGCGGACAGCGGCAGGGCTTGGGCTGTCAGCCCCGGGCAGCGAGGGCTCAGGCTCCCTCTGTCAGCCCTGGGTGGTTGGGGCTGACAGTGGGAGCCCCCGACGCCTATTCTCTGGTTTATCCAGATTCCTGGTTATCCGATCTGGCCCCAGTCCCAGTTAGATCAGATCATTGTGGTTCCACTGTATACGCTGACCCCTCCCTGCCAACACAAATCTAATGGATGAGAAAAGTGGGTTCAAGAGGTAACTGAGTCTCCCCAGCTTTCTCTAGCTGGTGGAGATGCAGCAACAAGGCACACACGACACTGATCTGTAGGTGCACTGGAGATAAATGCCAAAGCTATTCCCTTCCAAAAACAAATATTTGCCTATAAATAACACAGCTGTGCAGACTTCCTGACCCAAACGCCTCCTTTCTTGCACAGACACAGGAGGATATGATGCCGACACCAAGAGCTGGGCGGCAGCTGCTGAACCCTGAACCCTCTTGCTATACAATGTAATGGGAAGCAAAGGCCTGCTTAGAAAAGTGAACTGTGTAAAAGGACTTTCATGCTATGGGTGGTACGTGTGCACGCGTCCTTGAATAAAACGTGCACTGCAGATGTGTGGCCAAGGTGAGAAAAATTAGGCACCGTTTTCTTTATTCCTGCTGTAGAAATAAAATTCTTTGGAAGTCAAGTCATCAAGGGAGAGATTCCCAATTCCACTAAGGCCCTTTAAGGTCCCTCTGTACTTCCAGAGCAGCGTAAAAGGGCCTGACTGGAAATGATAATTAAGCCCCACATCCTGAACAAGGGGCCAGATTTCACTACCAGCTTCCATGGGCACAGGGGACTCAGACCTGGCAGACCAGGGAAGGTGGGGGAAAATGGGGCAGTGTGTCCATGGAATGGTTCCCTCTTTCCCAGGGCTTAAATTCTCACAGAGTATTTCCCAGAGCCCGGGGGTTCAGCCTTGTGGGAGGTGCTGGGCTTCTGCCCCACAGGTTTGAAAATATTTACTGGAGCTGCACTCTGGACATCTCCAGCTGAATTCAAGCCAGAGGTGGGCAAACTACGGCCCGCGGGCCACATCTGGCCCCCGGGACCCTCCTGCCCGGCCCCTGAACTCTTGGCCCGGGAGGCTAGCCCATGGCTCCTCCCCTGCTGTTCTCCCTCCTCCGTAGCCTCAGCTCGCCCCACCACCAGCACAATGCTCTGGGCTGCTGGGCAGCGGGGCTGTGAGCTCCTGGGGCAGCACTGCTGCAGAGCCCGGCCTGACCCAGTGCTCTGTGCTGCGCGGTGCGTGGCTGTAGCACCGCCAGCCACTGGTGCTCCAGGCAGCGCGGTAAGGGGGCAGGAAGCGGGGGCGGGGGGGTTGGATAGAGGGCAGGGGAATTCGGGGGCGTGGTCAGGGGGTGGGGGGGGTGGATAGGGATCAGGGTGGTCAGAGGGTAGGGAACAGGGGGTTAAATGGGGGCAGGGGTCTGGGGGGGCAGTCAGGAAGGAGGGGGGGTTGGATAGGGCGGCGGGGGGCAGGCAGGGGCAGGGGTTCCGGGGGCAGTCAGGGGACGGGGGGGTGGATGAGGCAGGGGTCCTGGGGGGCCGTCAAGGAACAGAGGGGGGTTGGATGGGACAGGAGTCCCAGGGGTGGCCCCTGCCCCATGGCCAAAGGACTTGGTTCTCCCTGCCGCAGCCCTGGGGCCAGTGGAGCTGGTTCTACCCCCGGCAGCCCTGTGGCCCCAGGGCCGGAGGAGTTCACTCTCCCTGCCCAGGAGTTCTGTGCCCCAGCTGACTGGGGGAGGGGCATGCCCCTGCATACACATCGCCACAGGAAGGTAAGAATGTCACGCTGATTTCCCTTGTTAAATCCTTATTCCTATTCTTTCTTAGATGAGCCTCCAAAGTGATGGTGTGTGTCCTTTTGGGCAAACTACATTATACATCAGACAGTCTGTCAACAACAAATATGTATATAGTCAGTATGGTGCACCTCGTTAGCCTGAGGAGAGAGACGGTAATCTCCCTACAACTCCGTGCTCTCTCTGATAGATCCACTCTTCTAGACTGAGCATTTCTCACTCCACCCCCTGTATCCTTCCTCTTCATGTGCAGAATCCTTGGCCACTCTTTTGAGGCAGAGAGAAGCTGAACCACATTCTTCCCAGAAAAGTCAAGCACTAGAAACAAACAAAAAGCATGAAGAAACTGAAGCCAGGGGCTCTGAGTCACAAAGGTAGAACATGGGCTCGTCTTTTCCTCAGCTCCACCTATCCTGAATGAGAGGTTATGACAATCTTATGGAAACTCATGTGAAGGGAGGGCCGGGATAGGAAAATGACTCAGGGATCTGCTACGGTGCAGAGATCCCCCCACAGAAACGCAGCAAATGACAAGATACCTTATGCGTGAGACTTCAGTAAAAACCTGTCTAGACCAGTGGTTTTCAAACCGTGGGTTGCGGAATGGAAGGCACTGGGTCGCGGTGGCTCTGGGCAGCACCGCCGACTGGGCCGTTAAAAGTCCCATCGGCAGTGCTACCCGGCTAAGGCAGGCTAGTTCCGACCTGCTCTAACACCACGATGCGCCCCGGAAGCGGCAAGCAGCAGAGCCCTGACCCCCTCCCCCACCCCAACTCCCTGCTCCAGCCCAGAGCCCCCTCACACACCCTGAACCCCTCATTCCCGGCCCCTCCCCACAGCCCTCACCCCCACCCCCCAACTCTCTGCCCAGTCCTGAGCCCCTCCCACTCCCCAAACCCATCATCCCCAGCTCCGTTGGGTCGTGGGCATCAACAATTTTCTTCAACTGGGTCACCAGAAAAAAAGTTTGAAAACCACTGGTCTAGACCAGTGGTCTCCAAACTTTTTGGATCGTGCACCCCTATCAGTAAAAAAATTTTGAGCATGCACCCCCTGCCGCGCCGGCTCTACCATTTTTGCCAAAGCAAAAAAAAAAAAAAAAGCCACTCAGACTCCCGCCCAAACTGACAAAGCAAAAAAAAAGCGCTCCTCCTGCCGCGCACCCCCAAGGATGCTCTTGCGTACTCCCTGGGTTGCGCCCACCCCACTTTGGAGACCACTGGTCTAGACTATCAAGAGGCTCAGATGGCTCTTGGTGGGTTCAACTCAAGTCTAAAGATGCAACCAGGCACTTTGTTGGATTTACAATAGCACCTATGCAGCTTAGGCACCTAATTCCCATTGGTTTCAATGGGTGTTAGGTACTTAACTTGCTTAGGAGCTTTTGAAAATCCTACATGGTGCCTATCTTCATCTTTAGCTGCCTAGAGAGAATGTGGCCCTCTGTGTCTGGGGCCATGAGAATGGCACCTTTCATGAGTGCCCAATTCACTAAGGGCCAAATAGTGGTCAATATTAAAATTCTGACAAATTAACAAGAGCCAGTAAATTCAGCCAGATATTATAGGGATAACAGAAACATGGTGAAATAGGAGTCATGACTGGAGTACAGGTATTGAATGGTATGTGCTGTTCAGGAAAGACAGAAATAAAGGCAAAGGTGGTGGAGTAGCATTGTATATTGATGATGAGGTAGACTGTAAACAAATTAGAAGTGATGGAATGGATAAGACAGTCTGTTTGGTCCAAAATCACTTTGAGGAAATGCGCTACTAGAGGTTCCCCTGATATAGTGCTTGGGGTTTGCTACAACCCTGCAGGATCCGATTTCGATATGGATAGAGACCTTTAATGTTTTTAATGAAATAAGTACTACTGGGAATTGTGTAATTATGGGAGACTAAGTTCCCAGATATAGATTGGAGGACAAGTGTTACTAATAATAGTAGGGCCCAGCTTTTCCTGGATGTGATAGATTATAGATTTCTTCAACAAATAATTGCTGAACCAACAAGAGGTTTTAGATTTGGTATTGGTGAGTAGTGAGGACCTCACAGAAAATTCCTACCAGCATAGATCAAGAGAGTAGTCTTGCCATCAACAGAGTGCAAAGTAAGATACCTCTTTGCGTAAGCCATCTTGTAATAGGGCATACTGGTCCTTTAGTAGTAGAGGGGGCCAGAAGACCCAATTCCTGGGAGTTGGAATGAACAAAGGCCCAGGAAATTGCCTGGCAGTGGAAGAGAGGAAGCAGTCCTGGGGAATTAGGAGCAGGATGGGGGGAAACCCCAGGACACTGTTCCTTTAAGGGCCCAGAATCAGGAGCCCTGTACTGTAGGGTGGGGCAGAGCTCCCCTCTCTTCCAGCCAATCAGGAGGAGTTCTCTGGAGGAGGTCAGTATATAGGCCACTTTCTCTCTCAGATCAGGGATGACATTGGTAAGAGAAGGAAGCCAGGCCAGAAGGCTAAGCTCCAGCGGGAGATAGCTATGAGAAGTGACCCTGTGAAGAGCCGGCTGTGGCAGGGAAGAGTTCTGTGTTGATGGCTGAAGAGCCAGTAAGCGTGAACCTTTGAATTTCAGTGATGGACTTTAGTGGTGGGACTGTTTGCAGTCATTTAACCAGCCCCAAGTGGAGGCTGGGGGGCGGAGGTCTGTAAGAGGCCCTGACAAGGGAGGACAGAGGGAGGCGGCTGCAGAGGAAGCTCTGGAAATGAGAGGATTGCACTCCCCTTAATAGCAACAGCTGCAGAAGGACTGGCACCGGCTCTTCTTCAGACACAGGGAGAAAGCCTGCCTCGACAAGGGGCATCAATCATCAGGGATGGGACCAAACGGATATTCTTGTAATGTTTGGTTATGGCACTAACATACCACAAACGTGGATGCTCTGATGACGTGGTAAACGCTGCGTTTACACCCAAGCAACCCTAATGAGTTCAGTGGCATCGCACAAATGTAAATGAGAGCGGAATTCAGCCCAATACACAAAGCTCTCTTTACACCTGCTATTGGGAACCAAGGTTAGGTGATACTGAGGCAAATATCTGGAGGTATTTGCCAGGCATTACTGAAGGGAAACAATCACAATAGATATGACAGAAGGAGAAATCATTCCTCCGAAGGCGGAAATCACACTGATAATCTGAAAGGGATTAATATGCCTTTGGAGGCACAATTACAAAAATGCAGTCAGGACCAGCCAAATGCTAACACTAGTTGTTTTCTTGAGTGGCATAACCTCTTGAAAGACTGATTAAACTGTGGATGCCATAAACATGTCTTTTTGCAGAGAAGGTGAATTTCCGAAAGAAGCGACTCAGTATTGCGGGTAAAGGCAGAATTATAACACGTGGATGAAATGCAGCGTGCAGGGCTCTATTCAGTAAATTAAAACAAAGGACATGACAATAGCAAGAGAGCAATTTGCTGTGTGCACAAGATGTTTCACAAAAAGTACCGTAGCAGACAGATTCCTTGCATTTTGCGATCTGGAATAATTTTTTTTTGCTGAAGGCATCACAGATGCACTGTGCATTTTTCTCGGCTCTCTTTTTTTAAACCACAGAGCTCTCTTGTTTAGATCAGGGCTGTGCTGGTTTATCATGAATGGTCATTTCTTGGTCACTTTTCAAAAGAGCTCTCCTCTCTTCCTCCCCAAAGAGTCTGATGTTTATCATTAAACTCGTCGTTTGAATTTAGACACTAGTGTAGTGATGGGCACAGCACAAGATTAGCTAGCCAGACCGAATTCACTGAGGAAACATGTTGAGCAATAGAGCAAAATGACTTTGCTCCTGGGCCAAAATCTGATCTCAGTTACAGTGGGTGTCAATTTGGCAAAACTCCATTGACTTTGATGGAGTTAAGCCAGATTTATATTGGTGAAACAGAGCAGAATTTGAGCCAGTGGTTGTTAAAAGTCTTCAGTTAGTTACTTATCAGGGAGCATTCAGAAGTGCATACAGCTGAAAACACAGAAAATGAGTGCCTGTCTTTAACGCAAGATGGGCATGGCAGGTGTACTCACTTAAATTAGTGCTGGGAAATGATGTCAGTGTTCGGGAAAAAACAAGTGAAAAAGCAAGATCAGTTGATCTCGGGAGGTCTTCAGATGTCACCCTACAGTTCCATGCCTGCTAGCTTTTTTCACATGCCAAACCATTCTGCAACAGAATGGCACGATGGCCAAAGGGCCTTCACAAGAGGAAGCGCCAGTATCTACAGTTAGCAGAATATACAGTTAGCAGAGAAGCCCTCAGCAGCTGCGAATCTCTCAAGTCAGCAGGGAAAATCTTCACCAAGGCTGCTGTGTGTGACTGTCCGTCGTATCCAAGGATGACATCACAGCACCTAGTGTGTTCTCTTGTGGCGGCACAGTCCCATCTGAGAAAAGCAAAGTCATAAACAAATGTCACATCGTACGTGTGGGCTCTCACTGAAGACTTGGCATGATGCTTGTCCCCTTTTTCAATCAGTTTTTTCACATCTGTCTTTCTTAGAAGTGTTTGCAACCTTTATTGATAATTGCTTTCCATTCAGGTGTGTCCTTGGCTATATCTTTGAAGTGATCAATATTTATGCTGTATGAGTTGATATTCTACTTAAGGGTGTCTCTGAAGTATTTAGGTGGATAGCCCTTCCTGTGTTTTCCAAGTTTCAGCCCTCCATAGCGGACTTTCTTCAGGAATCTGGGATCACCCATTCTGATGGCATGACCTGTTCATCTAAGATGAGCATCGATAATCAGTCCCTCAATACTGTTTGTTTCTGCTCTCTGAAGGATGTTAATGTGTGACACTTTGTCTTGCCAGTGGACCTTCAGAACAGACCAAAGACAGCGCATGCGAAATGTTTCAAGTTGCTTGATGTAGCTGCAGTAAAAACTGTCCATGTTTCACACCCGTATGAAAGGGATGCTATCCCTGTCGCGCTGTACATCATCAGTTTTGTTGACAGCTTGATGGTATGCTGGTTAATAATCTAGGAAGAAGTCTTCCACAAAAGCCGGGCTTGCTTTCCGTATTTTGTTTGATATTATCTGATCCAGGGAAACCTCACTGGAGATGGTCCTGCCCAGGCATGTAAAATGATCTCCGCTCTTTAGTTTTGTACCATCAATGGTGATGATTGGCTCAGCAGAAGTGGTTGATGGGGCTGATTGGAAGAAGAATTCAGTTTTTCCCAGGCTGTTAATGTAGCCAAAAGCCTTGACACAATGAAAATGATGTTTGGGTCCTCTGAACAAGCTTTCCTGGTCACCAGCAGTTTTGGTAAGATATAAAGCAGAAATTTTGGAGCAAGTTTTAAAAAAGCATTCGCCATTGGCCTAACTCTGCCCCCACTGAAGTTAGAGTGAAGCCCACACTGAGTGCTTTGTGGGTGAACACCGTGCATGAGAGCTACGGATACTTAGGCCATGTCTACACTACAGGGATTACACCAGCATAATTACAGCGCTGTTACTTTTTCAGCATAACTCCGTAGTGAAGATGCAGCCTACAGGGACAGAAGAGGTTTTCCCATTGCTGAAAGAACATTGCTCCCCCCCCAAGGAATAATAGCTAGGTCAACTGAGACATTTTTCTGTTGACTTAGATGCATCTACACCTGGAGTTAGGTCAGCCCAGGGTGTGGATTTTTCATACCCCTAAGCGCCGCAGCTATGTCAATCTAAATTTTAAGTGTACACCAGACCATACCCATCAAAATCTATGTGCCCAATCATCCTCTCTGCAGGAAGAGCTCAAGATAGGAGGGCCAGGAAAATCTGAGTTTCAACTCACAGAATGTCCTGCAAATCAACCAGTCTTGAGGCAGGATTATACCCTCACAGAGCAGGCTTAAGGTGTGACCCATCTACAGGCAGGGTTATGGACCCCTTACCTTTCACAGCATCATGGCTCTCTCAGGATCTGTGCTGCCAATGGAGCCCCACTCCTGCCTGCCCCCCAAAAAGTGTGGGGTGTGATGGTGTATTGGAAAATGCAGCATCACCTTATGCAGGGAAATCCTCAGTGTGCTTACAGGACTCATGATGCGGAGGGATGGTGGCTCTCTCCCAATCTCATCCCATCCCTGCCCTGCCACACATCTCATAATGCAAGGTCTCAAACCCATTGCAATCGTGCAATTTCCCTGACACTAAAGGGAAAATGCAGGTGCTGCCTCACTTTGTCCTACCCCAGACACAACTGGAAGCAGTTCATCAGGTTTCCCACGTTTTCCTGCTCTTGTTGCTTCTGAGGAAATGGGCTGATTTGGCCCTAACTCATTCATATGCATATGTACGATTGGCTTGTGTGTCTGGTGCTCAGAAATTCAAGGAACTAATGGCACAGGCAGACTTCAGAGGAGCACTCTGCACATGTCCCTCTGCAAATTCACCTCACTCCCAACTTCCAGTGCCCCCAGTTATCCTGGTCTGGAATTTTAACATCCAGACTCACCTTTCACACCCTGATCCAGGACATCTATTATCCTATATTCACTGTATCTGGAAAATTCAGTGCAGTAACGTCCCATCACTGAAAGACCTTTCAAGTGGCCATGACTATAGCCCCGGGAAATTCTATTTATTTATTTTTAATAATTTTGGGGTATTTTTAATTTTTTTGTTATTTTGTTTAATCCATGGGGGGCTGGAGGTGGTCCTGCCCCTGAGGTGGGAGGTCTAGTGGGGATTGGGGGGCGGGGTTTGGAGAGTGAGCCCACCATGCACTCACCCCACAACAGCAACTTCTACAGTTCCTATCCCATGGGGCTGAGCTGGGCTCCCTGCTCCAGGCACTGTGACCTCATGGGGGGTTTCAGAGCAAACCCACCCCACGGCGGCAGCTCCTGTCCTGCCAGCCCTGGTTTCCCACTCCAGGTGTTGCGACCTGGCGTCCAGGGTTGCAGTGCTGCTCAGGTTTGGCCCGGGCCCCCCATGTCATGACACGGGGCGGCTGGGCCAAACCTGAGCAAGTGGTGCTGCAATCCCATGCACAAGGCAGCAATGCTTGAAGCAGGGGGCTGGGCACAGCCACACGTGGGACAGGAGCCTACAAGCTGCCGCTGTGGGGTGAGTTTTTCATTTTATTTCACATTTGCAAAAAACAGGGGGCTCTAGCCATGAACCTCCTACAGCCAAGGTAAATGCAGTGCCCTTAAAGATCTGCAGGACACTTGAACAGAAACAGAGCTCCAGGTCCCTCTATTAAATAATCTACAGCCAGATTCTCATCCCACACCAGTGTAAATCAGGAGAGACTCCAATTAAACCAATGGAGTTTTACTCTGGTGTCAACTGGTGAGAGGGAAAAAGAGACTGGGCCCCTGGGGTTGAAGTGGATTTCTGACAGCAGTTTGGAGATAAGAACAACAATTTTCCACTCTCAGCTGCTGCTCCTTCATTCTGAACTACATTTGAAAAAAGACAGAAGTACTGAAACAAACGAACATATACCTCTGCCCTATGGAAACTGACAATACCAGAATCTAAGGGAATACTTAGGAATTACATTAGTTTTGCATCATTAAGCCACAGCCCGATAAATGATGCCGCTAAATCATAAAAACTGCAAAACAAATGTTATTTTAAAAAAAAAGTTACTTGGAGACGAAAGAAAATTGTGCAAACAGAGCAAGAATTTTGTTGCTGAAAATCCAGCCCTTCACTTGTTCTGTTTTCGCTTTGAAAGCTGTAACCGTTTGAACCATTTCTCCCACCAAGGAAAAGATTTGTGATATTCCTTCCCTAAAATGAAAACTTTGCTCGTCATGACTTCACAGCAGCAGCAAACAAAGAAAATAATCTCTGTTATCTCACTCTGTTCCCAAAGAGATCTGTTTCATTCTTGATGCTCTGGCACATTAAAAGCTCTTGGAATCTGTTTCTATCTTCCTCCAAACTTCAAGGATATTTTTGCTGCCAAAATTATGCAGTAAAAAGCAACACAAACCCTGCAGCTTTGGGGAGGAGGGCTAGGCCTATAGCCTTTATTATCTTTGGATGGAAAGTGCAGAAGAGGAAAGACACAGCTAACGCCTTGGGTATATCTAGATCCTAGCTCTGTCCTTTCATTTCAAAATCAAGTTTGAAACAAAAATGCCACTTGAAACGCCATACGGAGCATTTTAAAAAAATATAGAAGTCTAATAGGCTTTATTATCTGCGCTCACAGCCTCCCTGTGGTAGTCAGCATAAGGACTATCCTGTGATTATGCAGCTCAAGTGTTACTATTTAAAAATTCAAACAGGAAATCTGGGAGTTGAAAAGCACCAAACCGTCGCCTGGAGGTCATGTCTTCAAAACAACTCTCAAATGTCAAACATTTTATGGACTCGAACAGTTCCTTCCTTTTGTGATCTGACATTACAGTCAGCCTTGGCTGCACACGTCAGGTAGAAGGAAAAGGCTAATCTGAGATCTGATGGAAGAGATCGGAGGCCTTTGCAAATTGCGGTACGTAAACCTTGACGTGTACGCAAACCTATGTGTTTAACTCAGAAGCTACTAAGAAGCATCTGTAGTCAACTAAAGCACAGTACCTCCCTGCTCAGACTCTTCTGCCTTGTTAAATAAAGGCAAGCAGAGCTATTGTAGGGCCAGAGTGTGAATCTCCCAAAGACTTGTCTACACACAGGGTACGTCTACACTGCAATGCGAAGGTACAACTGCAGCACCTGTAGACTTACCCAAGCTAACTCAAGTCATAAAAGCCGTGAAGCTCCAGCAGCAAGGTAGCTGTATTGGCTAGCACTAATTCCCCCCCGCCCCCCCGCTCCCCGAATCCTGGGTACATAGTTGAGCGCCCACCACCTGAGCTGTCACAAGCATCATTGCTATTGTTACTCAAGCTAGCTTGATCTAGCTAGTTTGGGTATTTCTACACATGTTGCAGTCACACCTTTGAGTGCAATGCAGACATACCCATGGAGCTGTTCCTGATCAACTCCAAGTGTGGACACACTTATTCCGGAAGAACAATATCTTGTTCCTGCTGAGCTTAACCCTCTTTTAACCTGCGTTAACTTTCAAGTGCAGACAGTCCTTACACAGGTGAGCCATTACTCAGGCAAGTAACCCCCTTGAAGTCAGCAGGGCTCCTCATGTGATTAAGTACTCACCAAGCTGATTAAAGCCTATAAGAGTCAAAACAAAAGCTGACCAAAGAGAAGAATGAACTGTAGGGCTCAAAGATTTGTTGGATTAATTACTTAAAGTTGTACAGTGTTTTGAAGAGGCAAAGTGCTAAATAAGTACGAAGCACTGTCCATATTATGCCTAGCCCCCAGACTGGCAAACACAGAATCTGTCAAGTACAGGCCATCTCTTGACACATCATCAGCAGCAACTGCTGCTTGATACAAAAGTTGGTAAAAGAAAACATACTTTTAACAGAAAAATAAACTAAAAACAGGATGTTATAGGTTATAGTTCTCAATGTGCTGGACTAAAAATTAAAGACCAACAAAAAACAAAACAAATAAAACTAAGATTTGTTTTCTTCGGGATGAAGGAGGAGACTCTTAAAAATATTTTGCTTAAAAATAAAGGAAAAGTATCTCAAAGAGCTTCTTACTGATTTTTGTTTTGTGCTCTTGGTCTCCCAAACAAACATAGTTACCACATCTAGGTCCTGTAATCTTATCATGAAAGAAAGTGCAGAGTAAGGGTGAGTAACATACAGAACAAAAAGAAAATTCAGTAGTTGTACTGGACCACACTTTTCATGGTTCAGCTATTAGTGTGTGTGTAGTGCTCAAACTGCGGGAAGGATGGTATGTACCAACATGCAGCAATGAACACTTATACGCCTGCTATCCCCCAAGCAAATTTCAAGCACTGTTTGTGTGGAAGCAATACCTCAGTAATTATACTGCTTTATCAGCCATAGAACCTCCTCTGCTGTTGAAAGCTCTTCCTGTAACAGTTATATCTATCCATTTTCTATTTGGAAAGAAGCAGGATGATGTACTTGTATCATAAGAGGACGATGAAGTACTTTAATACTCTTCTTAGTTACTAATGGACTGTAAACAACTTCTACTAAGAATAAACATTTTTAAATTAGCAGGCACAAATAACTTACACCGAAAAGAGTCCTAAAAGAGCTGGCTGAGGAGATGTCTGGCCTGCTGATGTAGATCTTGGAATACTGGGGAATTTCCAGAAGACTAGAAGAATGCTAATGTCATGCCTGCATTCAAAAAGGGCAAGCTAGATGAGCTGAGTAACTATGAGGTGGTTAGCCTGACATCAATCCCAAGAAAAACAACAGAAAAACTAATAAAGGATTCAACTGCTAAAGAAATAAAGGATAGGAATATAACTAATGCCAGCTAACATAATTTTATGGCAAATGGGTCTTGTTAAACAAACCTGAATTCATTCTTTGATGAGATAACAAGTTTGGTCATTAAAGGTATCTGTATAGATGTAATAGCCTTAGATTTTATAAGGTATTTGAGTTAGCACTGTACAACATTCTGACTAGAAAATTAGCACTACGCAGTATTAATAAAGCACATGTTAAATGGATTAACAAGTTACTGACAAATCTCAAAGTGGTCACCAATGAGGAACCATCACTGAATGGGGCTGTTTCTAGTGCAGTTCCACGGTAAGCAGTAGGAGCTCTGACACTAATCAATATTTTCATCAATGATCTGGAAGTAAATATAAAATTGCTGTGGATCAAATTTGTGGATGACAAAAGTTTGGCAGAGTGGTAAACAGTGGTGACAGGGAAGTCATACTAAGCAGTGTGGATAGCTTGATAAGATGGGCCTATTAAACAAAATGCATTTTAGTACAGCCAGATGCAATGTTATGCATCTAGGAATAAGGAATGAAGGCCATACCTACAAAATGGTGGACAATCCTGGAAAGCAGCTCCTCTGAAAAAGATTTAGGGGTCACACTGAACAGGCAACTCAGCATGAACTCCCAGTGCAATGTTGTGGCAAAAAAGGGCTAATGCAATCGTTCAATGTATAAACGGGAAAAATGAATAGAAGTAGGGAGTTAATTTTATTTCTGTGTACAGCATTGGTGATACCAATACTAAATTACTATGTGTCGTTCTGGTGTCCACATTTTAAAAATGATGTTGAAAAACTGGAGAGAGTGCAGCAAAGAGCCCAGAAATTATTTGAGGATTGCAGAGAATGCCGTACAGTGAGCGACTTAAAGAGCTCGATCTGTTTAGCTTATCAAAAAGACGACTGAGAAGTGACTTGACTACTGTTTGTAAGTACCACCATGGGAGCAGATTCTAGCTACTAAAGAGTTCTTTAATGTAGCAGAGAAAGATTGAACAAGAACCAATGGCTGGAAGCGGAAGCCAGACAAATTCAAATTAGAAATTAGACACATAGGTTTAACAGCGAGGATGATTAACCACTGGAACAAACTACCAAGGGAAGTGGTGGATTCTCCATCTCTTGCTGTCTTCAAATCAAGACTGTCTGACTTTCTGGAAGTTTGCTGTAGCTAAATACAAGTTACTGGGCTCTCTACTGGCATAACTAGGTATAATGTAATGGTCTGTAATATACAGGAGGTCAGACTAGATGTTCTAATGGACCCTTCTGGGTCTTAATCTCTATGGCCTCCATCACCTTCATATAAGAGTGCCTCAAATACATTAATGAAACAACATTCCTTCAGCAACACTTTACAGAGGGGGAATTGGGATTCGGAGGCTAAACGACTTGCCCAAGGTCACATAGGGCATCTATGGCAGAGCCATTGTGAAGGGGTAAATTAGGCCAATTAACCTGTAGGCTGCACCTGGAGGAAAGCCAGGAAGTGCTAAGACCTAGTTGTTGATGAAGTCCTGTTGGGGGAGGAGCTGGGTGGGATTTATAAAGAAAGGAAGTTGGCAGTAGATGGGGAGGGGGGGAGAGAGAGACCATAGCGAGGAACTTTGCAGTCACACTCCCTGATACAAGGGAGTAGGAACCTGGGAAAGACAGGGCAGGAAGCAGTCGTCAGCTCTGAGAAGGCTAGACCTGAACTGCCAGTTCAAAGGTCCCTGAATTGGAACCCGGTGCAGAGGGCAGGCCCGGGTTCCCGTACCAGCCACTGTGGGAGTGGCGCAGTCACCACAGAAGTGGCGACGAGGCTCTGATAATACCCCAGAAGGGGAGGATGATGGTGACTTGGCTGGAGGGTTAAGTCACGAAGGCAAGGTGCTGCAGCTCCTGACCAGCAAGAGAGGGGCCGCAAGGCGAGTGATGGAGGCAACAGGCTGACCGACTGCAGGACGGGGCACAGACAGTGGCGAGCTAATTCCTCAGACCCGTCATGAGGAGGCACTGGCAAGCAGTGAGTAAAGCACATCCCTGTGACAGCCAGGAATTGAACCCAGACCTATTGAAGCTCAGGCCACTGCCTTAACCATAAGACCTTCCTTTCTTTTCACTTGGCAGGCCTGACAGAATTCAATTTTTATTTGTTTATAATTTTCATGGATAATATTGATGTTTATTTTTAATCTTTTTTCCTATTTTTATCCATTTAAATTTTCACAGTTGTGGAAAGTTATAAGGGGGGGGGGGGCAGACAATAATTATTTGATGACAATAGATTCCAAAAGCTAAAGGTTTCTAACCATTCAAACACAAATTGTCATCATCACATGTCAAAATATATAGAGTAGTTATCCTTAAATCAAACTAATAAGTGCTCAAGCAGCAGTTTTCTTGCTTTCCCTAGCTGTACTTTGGGAATGGAGGAGGAGATACAGGAAGGATGGGCTCCACCTAAACCAAAACAGAACTAGATTGCTGGCATGTAAAATTAAAAAAAGGTCTTAAACTAAGGCTGGAGGTGACCAGACAGGTGTAGAGGTGAACATGGTTCGGACACAGACATCCCTTAGGGGAGGATTTATTAAAGGGAATCCTCTATATCCTAGTAAAGAGCAGAATGAAGGTAGGAAAAAAAGAGAAATAGTCAAATGAAAGAGAGTCCTAGTCAATTACATCACCTGAACACACACACAACTAAATATTGATACATTTTATAAGTGTTGGTATACAAATGCTAGAAGTCTAAATACTAAGATGAGTAAACATGCGTGCCTGGTATTAAATGAGGATACTGATGTAAAAGGTATCACAGAAACTTGGTGGAACAATGATAATCCATGGGACACTGTAATACCAGAGTACAAAATATATAGGAATGACAGAGTCGGTCACGCTGGTGAAGGAGTAGCACTATCTGTGAAAGTAAAATATAGTAAAAATCATAAATGAATCAAACTGTACCATAGAATCCCTATGGATAGAAATTCCACGCTTGAATAATGAGTGTGTAGCAGTAGGAATATTCTACCAACCACCTGACCAGGATGGTGACAATGACTGTGAAATGCTTAGGGAGCTTAGAAAGGCTACCCAAAAAAAAAAAAAAAAAGAAAAAAAATCAACACAATAAGAATGAGGGATTTCAACTATCCCCATATTGACCGGATACATATCACTTCAGGATGGAATGCAGACATAAAATTTCTTCTTGGAGCAGCTAGTCCTGGAACCCACCAGAGGTGAGGCAATTCTTGATTTAGTCCTAAGTGGTGCACAGGATCTGGTCCAAGAGGTGAATATAGCTTACCTGCTCAGTAATAGCAACCATAATTAAGGCTGCGTGTCACGGACCTCTGTGACTTCTGCAGCAGCCGGTGCAGCTGGCTCCGGGGCTGCCCGAGCAGATCACCGAGCGCTGCTGGGGCAGTTTTGGTGTGGGAGGGTGTTCAAGGCTGGGGCAGAGGTGCAGGGCGGCGCTTATCTTGGGGGAGGGGCTCCCCAGAAGCAGATGGCATGTCCCTGCATCTCCTAGGGGCCAAGGGGCTCTAAACGCTGCCCGTGCTCACAGGCGCCACCCCCGCAACTCCCATTGGCTGTGGTTCCCAATGGGAGCTGCAGAGCCGGAGATCGTGGTGGGGGCGGCGCGGGGAGCCCCCCTGGCCTTCCCTCCCCCTAGGAGCTGCAAGGACATGTAGAGCCAGGTATGGAGCCTGCCAGCCCCGCCAACCCTCCCCGCCCCCAGCACCAGTGGAGGTCCCGGGCCATGCACCGCCACCCTGGTCCCTTCCCCCAGAACCAGTGGGCATTCCAGGCAGTGCACAGCCACCCAGCCCCTCTCCCCCAGCACCAGCGGGGATCCCAGGCCGCATGCCACCGCACGCCCCCACTCCCCCCACAGCACCAGTGGGGGTCCCGGGCCATGCGCCACTGCCTGCCCCCCCCCAGCACCCACGGTTTCCCCAGACCACCCTCCCAGAGCACCCACAGCCCAAGTTTTAGTCAGGGATATATAGTACAAGTCATGGACACGTCAAGGGCCGTGAATTTTGTTTACTGCCCGTGACCTGTCAATGAATTTTACTAAAAATACCCGTGACTAAAACCTTAACCATAATTAAATGTAATATCTTTGTGGGGGGGGGGGGGAAATACCAAAGAAACACACCACCGTAGCATTAATTTCAAAAAGGGGAACTACACAAAAATGAAGAAGCTAGTTAAAGGGAAATTAAAAGGAACAGTCACAAGAGTGAAATGCCTGAAAGCAACACGGAAACTTTAAAAACACCTAACAGAATGTTAGGAACCATTAGGAATGGATAGAAAATAAGAAATAAAATATCATAATGCTACTATATAAATCCATGGAATGCCTACGCCTTGAATGTTGCATACAGTTCTAGTCGCCACATCTCAAAAAAGAGATTAGAACTGAAAAACGTACAGAGGGGGCAATAAAAATGATTAGGGGTATGGAACAGCTTCCATATGAGGAGAGATTAAAAAGACTGGGACTGTTCATCTTAGAAAAGAGACTACTAAGGGGAACACGATAGACGTCTATAAAATCATGAATTGTGTGGAGAAAGGGAATAGGGAATTGTCATTTATCCCTTCTCATAACTCAAGAGCAAGGGGTCACCCAATGAACTTCATAGGCAGAAGAGTTAAAACACACATAAGAAAGTACTTCTTCACACAACACACAGTCAACCTGTGGAACTTGCTGCCAGGAGATGTTGCGAGGGCCAAAAGTATAAAGAAAACTATTAGATAAATGCATGGAGGATAGATCCATCAATGGCTATTAGCCAAGATGGCCCCATGCTCTGTGTCCCCCTAAACATTCATTCTCTTTGAAGTGCCTGGCCCTGGACACTGTCGGAAGACAGGATATTGGGCTAGAAGGACCACTGGTCAGACTCAGTATGGACAGTCTTATATTCTTATGTAAATTCTGATTATTGTCTATGGAAATATTTTTTCATTGGTTTGTGTAAAATTGATGTTTACCAACATATACCAATAAAAATCTAAACCCTTCAAACCTACTTATACATACTTGGAGGTTTTTTTCATAGATTCCAGAGCCAGAAAGAAGAACCATGGGGATCATCTGGTCTGCCCACCTTCATAACACAGACCACAGAACTTTCCCAAAATAATTCCTAGAGCATATTTTTTAGGAAAAAAAACATCCAATCTTAATTTAAAAATCACCATGACCCTTGGTGAACTGTTCCAATTGTTAATTACCCTCACTGTTAAAAAATTACACCTTTTTTTCCAGTCTGAATGTATCTAGCCATATCCTGTTATAGCTTTCTCTGCTAGATTGAAGAGCCCTTTATTAAATGTTTGTTCTTCATGTACATACTTACAGACTATAATCAAGTCACCCCATAACCTTCTCCTTGTTAACCTAACCAGGTAGACTTGCAGAACTTCGTCACTGTAAGGCATGTTTTCTAATCCTTTAATCATTCTCTGCTCTGAACCCTCTCCACTTATCAACATCCTCTTGAATTGTGGACACCAGATTGGGCACAGTAATCCAGCAGCAGTTGAACCCCTACCTGAGATTCCCGTTTATGCATCCAGGGATCGCATTAGCTCTTCTGACCACAGTGTCGCCCTGGGACCTCATGTTCAGATGACTGTCCACCACAACCCCCAAATCTGTTTCAGTCCCTTCTTCCCAGAATAGAGTCCCCATCCTGTAAGTATTGCCTACATTCTTTGTTACTGGACGTATTCATTTACATTTAGCTGTATAAAATGCATATTGTTTTGCTAGAGCCCGGCTTACCAAGCTATCCAGATTGCTCTTTATGAGTGACCTGTTCTCTTCATTATTTACCACTCCCCCAATGTGTGTGTCATCTGCACAAACTTTACCAGTGCTGATTTTGCTTTCTTCTAGGTCACTGATTAAAAATGGTAAATAGTGTAAGGCCAAGAACCAATCCCTGCGGATCCTACTTTGTAATGTTCTCTCTGCAGATGATCACGTCTGCCTACAATACTAACAATGCAAAAGATTCTAGATTCCCCTCTGTCACCACATTGCAATGGGCCAGATCAATTAAAAAAAATAATAATAAAGGATCAGGGACTCATCCTGTAGCTCTTACATATCTAGCCTCTTTAAAATCAATGGGACTACATACGTGAGTAAGGGTTGTGGGAACATAAACCACATTTCTTTACAAGTCATTGTCTCATTCCTCACCAGTTCTGTGGTTCAGCTTGGGCGTTTGGATTTTGAGCATGTGTCTGATGCTGTGAATGGAAGAGGCCCTTTGGGGCAAATAATAATTGCACCGGTGGTCTGGATGTCCCCACATGTAATACTTTGTTTTGTGAGATATAGGTGAGTCTAAGCAGGCCCACCACAAAGCTCATGACCAGTAACAACAAGATTGCAAATTGAGTCATCTGGAGAGAGATGGAGGCACTTGGGTTAATGTTCAAGTCTGAGGCCTGATATTGGTAGGTTTTTACTAGCAAATATTGTTGTAAGAGAAAAAGAAATTTAATGTGTAATCACATTCAGTATTTATAAGCTCTCCATACATTTGCATTGTTCTCTTAGCTGTTCTAAAGCCACGTACAAAGAGGAAGCTTAGGGCTTGATCCAAAGTTCATTAAGTCAATAGGAGTCTTTTCATTGACTTTGAGGGGTTCTTGCTTCGGACTTATTGAGCTCAGCGGATACCCACTTTCCAACTTCACCCAAGACAGTAGTGGATCTAGTCTTCTCTGGTTAAAATGATGGAACACATTACATCTGTACTTGGTTTACTGAATTGGCTTTCTGCATTTGATGACAAGTAGAATTCAAAATTTTGATTCTCCAGGCTAATGCCCTTCACATGCTGGCACTACTGATTTTTCTCACATCATACAGATGTCTTGGTCCCGAAGATCAAACTTCCATCCGTTAGGAATCAGACTTAGAGCTCTCATGGTTTGGGGAACTCTCCTCCACCCACCCTCTGATGCTTTTGAGTATTCTTATTAACAAAGTTGAGAAGTCTCTGGTTAATTAAGCATATAGCTGGGTTTGTACTAATGCTACTGACTTTCAATGTAAGTGATTCCAGCACGTTCTCCAGTGGCTTTGTAAGACTTCATTGGAGATCTCTTGCAAAAAGCATTAACTCTTTTCATGGGCAGCATTACATCCTTTAAGGGCTCACTTCTATTGAGTGCTGTACTCCCAATGCAGTACTTAAGCATATGCCTCACTCGAAGCACGAGTGGCCTCGCTGACTCCAATATCACTATGTATAATTTGTATATGTTTACATGAACCAGGGTCAGAGTGCTCAGCATGTAGCAGCATCAAGTCCTGAGACAGCGATTCATTAAATTTATGGAATTAATAGGATCTCCCTCTCTCGCATACTTAGCTCGATGCCAAAGGTTAAGGAGGGCACCTGTGCTGTACTGAAGGCAGATTAATTCTGAACCCTTACCCCAGCTATTACTTATGTCATTTATACCAAGATTTCCCTGGATTTTGCAATCAGTCTTTTCTTTCCACTGGTGTTTGAGGCTTGCCCTACTTCAAAGATAAATGGCAGAAGTGAAAAACAGATGAGTTGAAGAGAGGTGATGGGAGCCAAAGTAAAACTCGCAGTGGAACAGCTTCAACCTGGTGCACAATGTGGTGGGTCTATGAAAAAACATTCTGAATGCACATATATCAGATGCCTAAATATGCCTAGTTTTTTTCTAAGGGGCATCTGGGTGTATTATACATGCACGTGGCTCATAATGCTTTAAACAGAGTTTAAATCGGTCATAATCTAAGTGACACTCAAAGGGATCTAACCCCAACTATTATTCATTAATGTATTACCACAGCAGAGGAGTCCCAGTCACGGACCAGGACCCCTCTGTGCTAGGCATGGTACAAACACAGAGCAAAAAGGCAGTCCCTTCCCGAAAGAGCTTACAATCTAGGTATAAAGACAAGGGACAATGCTGAAGTCCTTGCTTAGTTTAAACTTTGCCAGAGTAATGACCTCAGGATTTGGCGCAAAGAATGTTTTAGTTATTTACTCACAAAAGAAACCCTGTTTTCATACTGTTCTCCAGACTCCAACCTAGCCTGCTACTGGTTTTACTGCCTAACCTGATGAACCCACAGAAATGTAACAATTTCAAGCTGCTAGGAGTGTAACATCTAAAGTCAGGTTTACACTAGGATAAACATTGGTAGAACATAACATACACACACAGTTTCTGAAGCAGAACGTAGCTGGATCAATAGAACTGGTGTGGGGGAAAGACATTTTAATGTGTGAAAAAAATGTCAGCAGGGGCCGGGGGAGGAATGGCCATGGAGGGATAAAATAAACAAAAAAGCCTGAAATACTGAAATCAGAATATTCCACATCCAATATTCTGCTGAAAGAGTCAATAGTCACACACCCACATCGACCGTTCCAGTTAATGGACTGTGGGAGAGCACCAGGGTCACAGAGATAGGAATGACAGTGGTAAAAAAAAAAAAAAAAAAAAAAAAAGGGAAATGAGAGCAGGACAAGGAAAAAACATCTGAGAACCCCATTAAACGAGACTCAGAACTGGTTTTTAATGTTCTGGACCCAGCGTTTCTTGGCCTGAGCAATGGAACAAAAATAATCCAACCTTCTCAGTAACAAGCCAAACCCTGTGGAATTATGTGTTTGAATATTCTCTGTAAATAAACCGAAAGCTGGGGAAATGTAGCTTAAGCAATAAACTGAAACAAGGTGGCCATTCTCATCCAACCTGGCTCCCCTTGGCAAAAGCGAGTGCAGTTACAACGTTTAACAAGAAACTATTTTACTTCCTATTCTGTCTGTTCTAAACTGGCTAGGGATTTGGCACTAAGACTTCATATGACATTTGCTCCTTGTGATGGTGCCCAGCAGCTCCATGTGGCTGGGGACATTAAGCCATCAGATTTGTGTGGCAAAGGGGAAAGCACTGGCTTGAGTAACAGTCACTTCCCTCTTCCTTGGGTCAGACAGAGAGAGAGAGAAAGGAAAGTTCTTATCAGTGGCCCTGGGGGAAACAGCATTCCCAGCCTGCCGCGCTTTAGATGTTAGAAGCTACTAGCATCTCATGCTAAAAGCAACTACCTGCACCTGATATCTGTCATCAGCAATACTAACCACACTACAGGTTTTTTTCCCCCTGCTGGGATAACACATCAACCATGCCCCAGGAGAGAAAAAAAAAGCAAAAATGTACCCATTTTGCAGTGTGACGGGTTGGATTACAGAAACCTCCTTGGGAGCTGCCGCCTAATGTGCCAAGACTACCCCTGTTCCTATTTTCCCTGCCAGCTCAGGACTCCAGCACCCCGTCTTGCTGAGCCAGATACTCCCGTCTGCTCCAGCAAAGACCCAGGGTCTGAATTACTTGCTCCAAAGCTGCAGGTTTACCTGAAAACAGCTCACAGAAGTGTGCTTGTCTTTAGCACTCAGATGCCCAACTCCCAATGGGGTCTAAACCCAAATAAATCTGTTTTACCCTGTATAAAGCTTATACAGGGTAAACTCATAAATTGTTCGCCCTCTATAACACTGATAGAGAGACATGCACAGTTGTTTGCTCCCCCAGGTATTAATACATACTCTGAGTTAATTACAAAATAAAAAGTGATTTTATTAAATACAGAAAGTAGGATTTAAGTGGTTCCAAGTAGTAACAGACAGAACAAAGTAAGTCACCAAGCAAAATAAAATAAAACATGCAAATCTATGTCTAATCAAACTAAATACAGATAATCTCACCCTCAGAGATGCTTCAGTAAGTTTTTTCCTCAGACTGGACACCTTCCAGGCCTGGGCACAATTCTTTCCCCTGGTACAGCTCTTGTTCCAGCTCAGGTGGTAGCTAGGGGATTCTTCATGATGGCTCCTCTCTCTCTTTCTTCTGTTCCACCCCTTTATATATCTTTTGCATAAGGCGGTAACCCTTTGTCCCTCTGGGTTTCTACCCCCCCTCACTGGAAAAGCACCAGGTTAAAGATGGATTCCAGTTCAAGTGACATGATCACATGTCACTGCAAGACTTCATTACCCACTTGCCAGCACACAGGTATACAGGAAGACTTACAGGTAAAACAGAGCCATCTGCAGACAATGGTCCTGGTTAATGGGAGTCATCAAGATTCCAAACCACCATTAATGGCCCACACTTTGCATAATTACAATAGGCCCTCAGAGTTATAGTTCATATTTCTAGTTTCAGATACAAGAGTGGTACATTTATACAAATAGGATGATCACACTCAGTAGATTCTAAGCTTTGTAATGATACCTTACAAGAGACCTTTTGCATGAAGCATATTTCAGTTACATTATATTCACTTATTATTAATTTTTTATAAAACCATATAGACTGCACAACGTCACATGCAGATTCTATGGAAAACACTGAAATAAGATTTAGCTCTTCATAGCTCTGAAGGCATGGACTTGATGCAGGAATTACTAATTGGGTGAAATTCTCTGGCAAGTGTTATGCAGGTCAGACCAGATGATCCTAGTGGTCCCTCCTGGCTTTCAGAGCTATGAATCTAAGTGTTTTCTGTGCAGAACAATAAAATTAAATGAAAATTTAAAAGGTCCAATATTAAGTTGGGCCTGACACACCCAGGGTGAAATTCACCCCTGTTCAAAGTACCAGAAACGCATTTATGCATCAAGGAAGTCTCAAAATAAGATTTCAGAGGGACAATAGTTACGTGTTGGCTTCACGCAGGCCCACTGCACAGGGAGAATTTTACCCATTCTGTATTAGGCTGTCAAAATTCTGTGATGAAAGCACATCTCTTCTCCCCTTAGTCTACAGAACTATCACATTAAGAACCGCCAAAGTCTAGACAAGTCTGTTGTATCCTCCCTACTTCCACGGTGTGCCCAAAATAATTGTTAAACTGCATCCAGACACCTCTGCGCTCATTTGTTTACAGCCAGGAATATTCCAAGCCATTCTGATATAAAAACAGGAAATTTGTTTTTTCTACCCAGAGAAACTTTAAATCCTCATCGCCCAATGACAGGAGAAGGCCAAGCTCACTGAGGAGTTGTAAATTTTTGTAACAGTCAGATAGGAAAAAATAAACAATCTTTCAAATCTATGCTGTGATCAAAGAAACATAAAATTAGGAAGTCAGAATGAAAGGTGAAAAAACCTCACCGCAGAAGGTAGAGGTCAACAGAGCAGCACTTGACGGATTATCCTTCCCGTATTCACTCTTCAACTTTACAGCTAGTTTTTAGCAACTATGTTAAAAGACAAATTGAGATGTCAGCACATTTTATGTACACATATGCACACTATATATATGAGTATTATATAGTATTGTGCATACTCTCAAACTTTGTACTTAACAGCACTTTCTATCTGAAAAGCCCAGCATGCTTTAATAAACATTTATTTAATTTATTAAACCTCACAACAACCTTGTCAAGCAAATTATCCCCATTTCACAGAGAAGGAAACTGAGGCAGAGAGCGAAAGAGAGAGTGTGTGTTCTGACTCATGTAACATGCTGGCAGAGCCAACAATACAACCCCCAGTCTCATCTAAAGCACAAGACCATTGTTTTCTCCACTAGGACACAGTGACCAAAATGTTATTGGAGATCTCTATTCTATAATGAACTCAGTGGAGCTCCATGCAGGTATAAAGGATGATGTTGTTATCAAATCCCACACCAGAGCCTTGGTTAATATAAGAGAGGATAATAACTAGCATTTTTACCATGCTTCTTTAACTTAATTCTGCTATTGGCATCACGTGAGGGGGAGAGGGATAGCTCAGTGATTTGAGCACTGGCTGCTAAACCCAGGGTTGTGAGTTCAATCCTTGAGGGGGCCACTTAGGGATCTGGGGCAAAATCAGTACTTGGTCCTGCTAGTGAAGGCAGGGGGCTGGACTCGATGACTGTTCAAGGTCCCTTCCAGTTCTAAGAGATAGGATATCTCTATTATAAGGTCATTTAATAAGCTTTTATGTAAAGAACTATGCAGACGATTGGTAGCGTTCTTTAAAGTGGGAAAGCCCCATTTGTCTTTGGCATGCAACTTTATGTATGTATTTATTTTTTAAAAGCTCAACTTCCAATATGAAGACCGCACATAGAGAGCCACAATCAACAATTACCTATATCCTCAAAACTCAGTGACACATGTTGATATTCTGACTCAAACTCACCAATCTGGATGTAAAAGTTCTAACAGACTACACCAATATACATAACAGGAGTTAGTCAGTTCTCACCTGACAACATTTTAGATCTGGAAGGAATTCATTTTGTAGTAGAAGGTGCTTGTGTGGCAACAGTTCAAAGAAATAAACTCAGAGACTTAGGTGCACAGCTCCTGCTGACATTAAAGGCATCAGATTCCTAAAAGCCCCCACGAACCACGTTTAGATTTTTCCAGTTTGTGTCATCATATGCTCTAAACACAGGCAAAGAAAATTCCTGATGGCATCCCTTAATGTAGAACTGAGTGTGTAATAGGTAAAATGGAAATAAATATTTGAGTCATAATTTGGATTTTACATTTTAATGGATTCAAAATTATTAGCAAACATAGCACCTGTTATTACCAGAACCATGTTCTGATCCTATTCCCTGGCAGGCATTTACAATAGAATGCTGTGTGAGCTCTCTACTAAATTTAAAACAGCTAACAGACAGACGCTTTGAAACAGCAGCCAAACCTCAAAGTTATTTGCATGTTGGGGAAGGGAATGAATATATCCCTACACTTTCCTTCAGTTTCTCTTAAAATCTTGGGAGAAGAGTGGGGTAACACAGGGGGAAAAGACCTTTTCCTCTGTCTTGGCAATTGTCCCTATTCCTCTGATGCTTCTCCCACTAATAAAAGGAGTACTTGTGGCACCTTAGAGACTAACAAATTTATTTGAGCATAAGCTTTCGTGGGCTACAGCCCACTTCTTCGGATGCACAGAATGGAACATATAGTGAGAAGATATATATACATATACAGAGAACATGAAAAGGTGGGAGTTACCCAACCAACTCTAAGAGGCTAATTAACCTTTTCATGTTCTCTGTATGCATATATATCTCCTCACTATATGTTTCATTCTATGTGTCCGATGAAGTGGGCTGCAGCCCACGAAAGCTTATGCTCAAATAAATGTGTTAGTCTCTAAGGTGCTACAAGTACTCCTGTTCTTTTTGCGGATACAGACTAACACGGCTGCTACTCTGAAATCTCCCACTAATGTGCTTGGACAGAAAACCAATCTACAATGCTTAACACATGAAAATCGTTCATATTTGTAACCGCATTCACAATGAGGTTATCCTTACTGCACATTTTCAAATAAAGCTTCAACTTACAAATCACACTTCTGTCTGAAACTTATTTTCCTGCTATTTTTGGAAATACATTAAGTGACAATAATGTAACAAAAAGAGATAAAAGAAAACAATTCCTTGTTTATTTTATGAATTTGACAGCCCTTTTTGTGTAATCAGGATCACTTTTTCCCCTGGACTGTCAGGTTCCCCTGTTATTTGCGTGGGTCTTTCACACAACAGGGGTGAGAAAAACGCTTTCATAACAGGAATGTGTGTTTGTAAAAACTGGCAGATGATGTTTCATTAGCAATAAGTTATGCAGCTGGCAGCCAGAGTTGTAGGAAATAGATCTTTATGGAGCTTGTCTTTAGGCTACACACTGAGGCCTGTATCTGTCCGGTAGCAGCTTGGATCCAGCTTGTATGCTTTGGCCCCTGGTGTCTCACCAAGCTCGGTTCCTCCTGAAACCTAACCCTCTTTCTCCAGTCCCACTCATAATACCATATGCGGCTCAAGGGCAAGTGCTGTATTTGTAACAACTTTTTGCTCTTTTTAAAAAAGATTTCAAGTCAACGGTATCCCGACAAAAAAGATCATAAGGTTTTCTTTTTGCTGTACGTTTATCTACTCAGAGCAATGCAGATGTAACCAGGATATGAAGCCAAATCATACACATGCATTTCAACGGAGTTAAAAATCCTGTGTTCATGTGCTCCCAGAGCTGTTAGTATGGCCCTTTCGTTGCTCCTCTTTCTGCCAGTAGAAAATGAGGGGAAGCATATATTGTTTGAGTCTCAGGTTTCCTCCTCCAATACCTGGAACAGTACTTCTGAACCTACTGCTCCTGGAAGTGAATAGATCTGTTTGAGGTACATACCACGTCTCTGTCACTTGATGGCAGGTCCCCTGGTCTAAGCACGTCCCATTTGCCTGATGGAAAAAGCTCACAAAACTAACTCATGGGTTTAGCTCTTCCTAAACATAAGTCACTCTCTCATGGTCATCTTTCTGCACAAGAGAGATCCTCTTGCTGGAGCCAAGAGCTCTTGGTGATTTATACACACTCCTAAAGGTATTTCCTTGTCACTCTTAAGGCAATTTACCAAGTCAAGTTGCAGAAGGTGAATATCTTCTCATCCCGACAAGTGCGAATTCCCATCTGCCCATCCCTCAGGCCTGGAGGCTAGCTTCTAATATTATCTATATCAGCTGTGGATTTGCAGGAGGTTTCCCTAGCAATTTTTTCCCTGGAAAGGCTCCAAAGCTATGAGTGAAGAGCTGGAGTTGACACTATCAACAAGGTAGTCCTCTTGAAAATTCTAACTGCCCAGGACAGAGGGGGATGGAATGAATGATGGCCTCACCTCCAGGGGCTGCAAACACTGACAAGTGGATCTTTCCTTGTCTAATGAATCAACGCCTAGCTTCAGAAAACTGTTCTTCAATAGCAGAGTGACTCCTTTTCAGGTCAGAAATCAGATCCTGGCAAAAAAGCCTAACCCAATGGAGAATGCAAGCAGATTAGGTCAGACCTTGTTTTTTTAATAATCTAGCTGTAACTACTGTAGCCAATGATTTTAGTTTATGGTTCACTGATTGTGTGGTTATAATTAATTAACATGTTATGTTATATATAATCATTGTATGCTACATAGAGTTAAATTGTAGGATTATAGAAGTATAAGATTGATCAGCATGTATAGGGAATGATCATATATTAGCTATCTAAGTAAGTAGGACTGAAATGCAAGGCCTGTAGGCTGAGGCCTCCAAGATTTTAGCTTAGCTATTTTAGGCCTTGGAGCTAAGAAATGCTGAAATAAGTAAGTGACTGAAGAATAATCCGATAGCCTACGGTTATGGGAAAAGAGATACCAAGTGGTAATATTGCAAAATATTAGCTGGAAGATTAATTTTAAATCATAAAAATGCTGTAAAGGCGCATCTGTTTCCAACATGTGCTTCAACCACAGGATACAGGTTGTGCGTGAATGCTAATGAGAATACAGAGAGTCTACACAACTAGGGTGACCAGACAGCAAGTGTAAAAATCGGGACGGGGGTGGGGGGGTAATAGGTGCCTATGTAAGAAAAAGACCCAAAAATCGGGACATCTGGTCACCCTATACACAACCTATAGAAATCGGGGTCCCTTAAGTTTCTAGGGGACATCAGACCAATAAGGAAAGAGGTTTGACACTTTTATGGACATGCACAGAATGTACGTATAGACAGAATCACATTATAAAAAGAGGGAAAATTGAGCTCCCTATGGGAAACTCCAGCAGCAGCCATCCTTCTACTGATGATCAATCCATGAGAGACCCATCAGACCCTAACACCATTGTTAAGGATGTGAGTGTAACTATATTTGTAACTTGTGCATAGGTCTGTATAGAATTTCTATATGCTTGGGTAATCATAACTTTAATAAAACTGGTAAAACAGACTAGACCTTGTACTTGTGAATGTATGTGTAGTCACTACCCTTGGTCTTTGTGTGTTCCTAGAGACTCTAAATCTGAAGCGAGCAGCAGAGGTGACTTGCACTCTGTTACGCTTGAAACTGTAGCGACAAGAGCCGAATCCATGGTGGTGTAATACCACATTACAAAAATTCACTTTAATTAAAATAAAAAAGGCTAGACTACAATAACTAGAGAGAGGAAACTATTCTTCGTCACTGTCCTGTGCCGGCCCAGACAGTGGGAGAACTTCCCCCAGATCAAAGACATATGGATGGGACTGCCTTGGAATGGCAGCCTACAATGACCACCTTTCAAACTCTTCATCTTTCAAAACTCTCCATCAAGATATATGGCTATGTCCAATCTGTAATAGCTAATGAGACCAGCTGGTTCCCCTGTACAACTCCTGGGAAGAGACACCCCCTATCTTCACCTCCGAAGTTGACACTGTCTTAATAGGATAAGTTTTTACTCCTAGAGGTCACCTGGGTCCACATAAGTCCTCATGATGTTACCAAACAGGACAATGCCATGTTCTGTTTAGGACCCCTGAGTAAAATGGGCAAGGTTCTTGGGAGAATAGGGAGTCACTCTTCTAGACTCAAGGTGGAATGAAGAGACCACATTAGGGAGAAAATGGGGAACAGCCATGACCATGCCTTGTCTTGGTAGAAAACCAAGTACTGACCCCTGTAGGAGAGAGACTGCAACTCCTCTTTTCAATGAGCCACCAAGAACCATTAGACGGTAAGCTCTTCAAGGCACAGACTACCTCACATGCTGAGACTGGCACCTCAGTCTTGGTTGGGGTCCCTAAGTGCTACAATAATATATAGTAATTGTAACCTCCTTGAGGCTCAAATAAATCAATCAGGATCAAGTTGAGATCACAGGGGCTGATCCCACAATGGGAGTATTTGCATTCATTTTAAAGGAAATTGGAACAGGCTCCCAATGTAGAATAGGAGGTTTTGTCTTTTTCTTCCGGTAACATGGGCAGTCACCTCCTGAGAGCCCCCTTCATCTTCAGAGTTCCCTTTGCTATGGCCTTCATCCATTCCCCTTCTTTCAGTGTCCTTTCAGAACTCCTCAGTCCCCAAGTAAATCAAACAATCCCCACCAGGCGTCCTGTTCATTTTGTCCTCTGGCCACATACTGACTCTGCAGGCCTCTCCCTCGCAGTAGCCCAAAATAACACAAATCTTTGAAAACAGAACACAACCTTTTTGTCTTCATCCCACTTTTAGCTGGGCACAGCCCCTCCTCCCTGGGGGCCCGTTTGCCTACATCCCAATACCTGCTACCTGGAGTTTGTCCTTCTCCACAGGCGTTCTCAGCTGGTGCTGACTCACGGCCTGCAGGACGCTCCTTACTACTCCCTACAGTGTCTACAGACATAGCTGTGGTTTTCTAAACTTCCTCCCTTCACTACAACTTCCTGCTCCTTTTATACTGCAGCCACCTGACTCCTCTGAGGTGGGGCTTATTCTGTAATCAGAGTTGGCTTAACCCCAGGCTCTCCTCCCCAGCCACCCTGTTACACTCCCTATTATTTCATTACGTTTACATGCTAGTACCTCAGACAAATAAGCAGTAAAACACGCGCACATGCACACACATGAGGGTGGGGGGAAAGCAAAGGCTACAAAACAGATATGTCAATACACTGTATAGGGAGAAACGGTCCCTCAAACTACCGAGGGGGAAAGAAAAAGCAAGAAGAGCTTGGACATCTTGAGTATGATCCAAATACCTGATAAAGCACTAAACATTATTCTTAGTGACAAGAGAATCTGTAAGAAACAAACATTAAGATATACAAGGAGCCATTACAGATTCAACTCAGGTCAGATGATCCAATAACAGAACCATCTTCATATTACCCAAGGAATCATATTGTTTGTTATTTCAGACAAAAGGAAAGTTTCCCCTATCATGATGATGATAATAAAAAATATATTGTTTCTGATCTTTGTGTGGCCTTTAGCAGTGAGGAAAAAAAGGACTGAAGCTGAGAAACATAAAGCTATAAATTGAACCCTGAACAAGTACTCTTTACGGCTGACTGTGTGGCCCTGGAAACATCTGGGATAATAAGAGTTTTCTTATTATTAAGCAGAATTTTCCCTTCCATCTTTCCTCCCACACAACCTATGGTACATTACACCATCCCAGTCCAAGGCGGATATAAAAGCCACAACAGTAACGCAGAAGGAAATTGATTTGTCAGAAAATGTACATACAGTACTTCTCCTTTACCTGGTATTTGATATATGAGGGGAGAGCTGAAATCCTCTGAAGAATGTAACAATAAAGTGGCAGTATCAGCTGACTCCACCATTCCATATCTGAATACTCAATGCTTTACCAAAGTCTTACGCTTTCTTGGAAGTCATGAATTATCTTTCAAAGGGATTCCTGTTGAAGTTTCCGTATTCTGCTCTTCCCTTTCCAAAGCTGAAAATTTCCTATTTCTGAAGTTCTTTTTAAGGCCTATTGAGCTACCTTATTAGCAGCGATGTCTGATTTGGACTCAAAAGAGTCAAATCCATCTCCCAGGCTTTGGACTGTGGAATATACAATTTTTAAAGAAACACCAGATGTGACGGTTGGTACTGTAGTTTCTGAGACCTTATCTGCTAGCTGGACCACCTTTAGTGCCACGACTGAGGTCCCTACCCAGGAAAGCACTTAGGCACCAGCTTAATTTTAAGCATGTGCTAAAGTCCCATTGGAGACAATCCGATTTGATTCACAGTCTCCCTTCCAGACTGATTTTAATGGGATTTAAACACAATCTGGAAGTCAGACTGTGAATCAAACTTGATTGACTCCAATGGGACCACTCATGCAAGTCACTGCTCCATGATGTAGCAGAAGTTAAAAAGGACCTGACTTCTGCTGCCCAACAGGACCCGTTGGTCTTCCATTCCTGCTCTTCCACATTCAACCATGCAGCAGCCAAGCTGTCAGGTGCAGCGCAGCCAGGTTCAGGTGCAACAATCTGCCGTGGTTCTGGGACAGCCGGTCTGGCCAGAGTGGCAGCTGCAGCGGAGCGGCCACCAAGAGGTTGAGCAGCGTGCCAAAGCAGTATTGGCAAGGCCAAGCCAGAGCTATCAGGATTACCTTCGCCTTGTCCTGCTTGGTCTTCATGAAGACTCTGGATTAAAGGCACTGGCGGGAAGGCGTACATTAGGCCCCCAACCACGAGAGCAAGAAAGCATCACACAGGGAGCCTCCGTCGATCCCCTGAATATGTGGCATTTCCTGTTCTGTTTGGATGCGAAGAGGTCCACCAGGGAGTCCCCCACCTCTGGAAGATGATGCTGCCGACCAACCGTCATGGGCGCTAAGAAGGAACTGCGAGGGCGTAGGGCTGGCAGTGCCTCATATACCAGGGCAGGAGCACGGCACTCCAGAGGGCGCCGCAGCCAGCCCTACAGATACTGCGAAGGCAAAAAATTCCAACAACTGTGCACACGGGTGCGTGCACGCCTAGAATGGAATCGACATGAGCAAGCACTCGAAGATGAACCGGAGTTCTTAGGGCAGCCCTATTACGGACTAGGAGCTCTCCCCCACAGAGAGAGCATTGGTGGGAATGGATTTCTGCTCCCCTAGGGTCTCTGCGAAAGCTCCCACTGCAGCAGGAGAGAAGAAACTGGCTTGAAGGAAAGCCTTCTGCAGGCCTCCGCGTGACCAGCACTTCAACGTCCCCACCTGGCAGCCATGGCAGTGCCAAAATCAATGCATTATAAACCCTGGGAGACTAAGCACCCCAGGAAGTGCTGCTTACAGAAGACCCGATTGGCAGCATCTCCACCTGCCGCCCAGATTGGTCCAGGCACACTGTTAAAGCATGGAGGAAGTTCCAGGAAGCTGCCCATGCAACCCAGCAGTACTTGACCTGCTGCTGCAATGGACCCTGCTCTTGTTCCCTGCTTCAGACCTTGGCTCTGTTCTTTGACTCCTGATCTCTGATCTCCAACTAGACTCCTGATTCCTGACTCTGGTTCCGAGCTTTGGCTTGACTCCTGGCTTCTGACACCAGCTCTGACCCTTGGCTTGACTCCTGATCTCTGACTCCAGCTATAATCTCTGACTAGACTCCTGATTCCAGTTCTGATCTTCGGCTTGACTCCTGGTCCTATAAACTATGCCAGGCCATCCACGTCCTGGTTGTGACAGCCTGGAACTGGAATTCAAGGTGACCTATGGTTCTGAGGAAGGGCAGGTCAGCTCTTTTGCATGAGGAAACTGCCACACACCATTCCTTGCTCCTTGGTTGTGGAGTGTCTCCTTGTGAGATAAGAAGTGTCTGTTCTATAGCTCAACAACAGCTGCTCTCACAACTAAGGACCCTGATTTTCTCAGATCCCCAAGGACCATGATCTGCCCAGGGAGATCAAAAGCAGGAACTAGTATCTTGCACCCAAGCCACTATCCCCAGCCAAAGAGTTCTCTGTCAAACGGGGGGGAGAGAGGGGGAGAGAAGAAAACCCCAAAGTTATCAGATCTGAATATAAAACTGGGGGGAAACTCATCAACATAAACTAAAAATACCCCAGCAACTTAGGACTAAAAACAAAAATAGCCGAGGCAGCCAGCAGACCAGTTCCCGCCAGCAGGAGACAAGAACAAACAGAACCTCAGCCAGCAAGCTCCATATATGGGACAGTGGCCTTATCACAGCTCTCATCCTTTCTCCATCCGAGTTCTCATCTCGTCTCCTCCTGCTGGGTGGGAGATATAAATTCAGTATTGAGGCTACTCATATTCGTATGATCACCAACGTTTGAGGTAGATTGTTCTGGATGACCAAATGGACGGTCCCAGTAAAGCCAACTTCATGGCAATACAAAGAAGTCAGCAAACATAGGCCTTCTAAAATTAGCCCTGTGGAGCGGGGGTTGGGAAATAGCATTACATGCATTCCAGAGGTTGGTTAACTTTTCTGACTGCAAAAAAAATGGCCTTAGCAAATACAACCAAATGTGTCAACCATTATTTTGTGCAATAATCCAGTCACATATTCTCCTCAGTAAGAGATAACTCATTTTTGGAACCTTCTCCTGTAAAATCATTAGTGTCGATGAAACTTTCGTTTTTATTTCTAACTATAAAGTACCCACTTATGTGCATCCTGAAGATGATGGAAATAAAAAAAGCACTCTTTTTAGACTGAGTGAGCACAGAATGGTAAGACTCTGTGTCGTCCTGTGTCTGCGTACCAGTACAAGCTAAATGTCAAATTCTCTGTTAAAGAAAACAATCTGCCAGGATCACTATACCAGAGGTTGTGCTACAATAAGTGGGTCTTATGCACAAGTACTTGTTAGTTGTACAGCATTAAAAATTACTTTTAATATTAAGTACATATATGATAAAAGACAAAAACACCATATTGCCTGTAGGTGAACAATTTTCACAAAGTGATCATTCTATATCTGACTTCTCAGTCCTCATCCTCAAAGGAAAACTGCACAACATCTGCAAAAGACGAGCCTGGGAGCTTAAATTCATAACTTTGCCAGATACTAAAAATCATGGACTGAACAGAGACATTGGATTCATGTCTTATTACAACAATCTGTAACCCACTTAACCTCCCCTCCAGCTTTCCCCTCCTCCTCCCTCCCTTCCCCCTCACCCCCATGACTGGAGAGGTGACAACAGGCCACTTTACCTTGAACGGTCCCTTGAAATACGTGTTAACTACTTATGAAAAACAATCTGTTCCACCTTGTATTTCACTGTAGCCAGGTCTACACTATGGGGGGAGGGATAGCTCAGTGGTTTGAGCATTGGCCTGCTAAACCCAGGATTGTGAGCTCAATCCTTGAGGGGCCATTTAGGGATCTAGGGAAAAAAAAAAAATCTGTCAGGGATGGTACTTGGTCCTGCTGTGAAGGCAGGGGACTGGACTTGATGACCTTTCAAGGTCCCTTCCAGTTCCATGAGATAGGTATATCTCCATATAATAAAAAAAAGCCAGACCTATATTGATATAACTCCATCATTAAGGGCTGGAAAAATTCATACCCTGGAGCAACGTAGTTACACCGACCTAACCTTCCCCCTCCACACCTGTGTAGAGAACACTATATCGACAGAAGAGCTTCTCCCATCGACATAGCTACCACCTCTCAGGAAGGTGGATTAACTATGCTGATGGGAGAAGCTCTCTCATCGCTGTAGGAGCATCTTCACTTAAGCGCTTCAGCAGTGCAGCAGCATCAGTACAGCTGTGCTGATGCTGCGTTTTAAGTGTAGACCTGCCCTGTGACACCCTGAGTACGTTTCTCAGACCTGAAGAAGACTCTGTGTAAGCTCAAAAGCTTGTCTCTCTAACCAACAGAAGTCCAGTAAAAAACAAAATGTTCACATGTTCAATCAGGATGAGACTCCAAAGCTTAGTGGAGGAAGCTTCTGTAGAGCCTAAATAATTACAAAAGAAGGCAAGAAACAAAGAGCAGCTTTCAAACCTCAAGGGAGGAGCTGGCAGGTGATACAACACGTATAAAATTTTTCAATAGCTAAGATGTGCACACATACAGATCCATGGAGGAGAGCCACAAAGACATAGCCGGCAGTCAGACAAATCCTCCTTCAGAACATGCAGGGCACCTCAAATGATCAAAGAAGAAGTAATAGTTTTAATCATACTTATTCAAATGATAACAAGTTAAGAAGAAGCAGAGATGATATGCTACTTTGTTTCTTTACAACTTGTACCAAAAATTAATTCTAATGAATGAGAAGTGTAAAAACCAGTCAAAGAGATAGAGAACACACCCTACATGATAACACATTTGCTGGAAATGTACAGGACCAAAGTAAGTGTGGGAAATGGTCACCTAAATATGTACGTTTCCAGTTCTTCAGGACAGACTGAGTGAAATCTGATCTCCATTGAAGTCCACAGCAAAAAATCCATTGATTTTCAATGGACCAAGATTTCACCCTTTGTCTTCTTACTGTTTGTAAAAGTACCTGGCATACTTTTTTGGCACTCTAAATATATAATCATTTATATTAATTTGATCACTAAGAAGTGTAGTTTCTCTTCCATCTACTGAACTCTGCCAAACCCCTTTCTATATGAAACAGTGTGCTATAATGTAAGAAACACACAAATGCTTCCTTGCAAGTATTTCTCTTCCTTATTCTCCATCGTGGTAGATTGCATGATGACTTCAATGGTGACACTGCCTGAGCAAAATGTAACAGTTCTCTTTAGTCTTTCCTAATTCAGATTAAGTTTAAAGTTGCAGTTGTTGCCAAAACATTGTTATTTGATGGTTCCCATTTTTCCTCAAATCTCAACATCTCACATATGGTTGGTCACATCTGAATACAATATAATACATGCTGATTAAAAAAGTAATTAATACAAACATTTTCTTACAATTAATCTCTCTCCTCCATGTATAATCTTCCAGCAGTATATAACTAGAGGATTCAAATATAAATATATTGGAATTACTTACATTTAAATGTGTGTGTGCGCACACAGAGAATATGACATACAAGCAAACAGCTGTGAACATTGTCAAGCGTCCCCATTTTATCTGCTTGTTAGAAACCTTTATGATATAATAATAGGAAGAAACTAAAAATATCCTTGACATTTACTTCCCAATGTAAAATTAAAATATAAATTAAGGCAAACCAAATGAATTCTAGATGTTTTTAGGGCAGGAAGTGCTTGAAACAAAATGAAACTGAGAACTTAACTACCATATATGACAGAGGGGTAGCCATGTTAGTCTGAATCTGTAAAAAGCAACAGAAGGTCCTGTGGCACCTTTAAGACTAACAGAAGTATTGGAGCATAAGCTTTCGTGGGTGAATGCCCACTTCATCAGACGCAAGTAATGGAAATTTCCAGAGGCAGGTATAAATCAGTATGGAGATAACGAGGTTAGTTCAGTCAGGGAGGGTGAGGTGCTCTGCTAGCAGTTGAGTGTGAACACCAAGGGAGGAGAAACTGCTTCTGTAGTTGGATAGCCATTCATAGTCTTTGTTTAATCCTGATCTGATGTTGTCAAATTTGCAAATGAACTGGAGCTCAGCAGTTTCTCTTTGGAGTTTGGTCCTGAAGTTTTTTTGTTGTAAGATGGCTACCTTTACATCTGCCATTGTGTGGCCAGAGAGGTTGAAGTGTTCTCCTACAGGTTTTTGTATATTGCCATTCCTGATATCTGACTTGTGTCCATTTATCCTCTTGCGTAGTGACTGTCCAGTTTGGCAAATGTACATAGCAGAGGGGCATTGCTGGCACATGATGGTATATATAACATTGGTGGACGTGCAGGTGAATGAGCCGGTGATGTTGTAGCTGATCTGGTTGGGTCCTGTGATGGTGTTGCTAGTGTAGATATGTGGGCAGAGTTGGCATCGAGGTTTGTTGCATGGGTTGGTTCCTGAGTTAGAATTGTTATGGTGTGGTGCGTGGTTGCTGGTGAGAATATGCTTAAGGTTGGCGGGTTGTCTGTGGGCAAGGACTGGCCTGCCTCCCAAGGTCTGTGAAAGTGAGGGATCATTGTCCAGGATGGGTTGTAGATCACTGATGATGCGTTGGAGAGGTTTAAACTGGGGACTGTATTAATGTAGAATCAGAGATATTTATCTTTAAAGTCATGCTGCTATCTGGCCTCAATACATAATTGCTTGATGTACTAAACTGTCGGGCCACGTGATAAATTGCATAGCCATCCTATAAACTGTAAATATATCACACATGTAAAATACACATATTATAGAATGAAAACATTATGATAGTGTTGTGTGCTATACAGTGTTATCGGCATGAGTTTGAGATCTCCACTTGTGAATAATGAGGGTAAGACAGGTCTGAGTTTTATGCAGGTCACCTGCAATGAGTATCAAGAAACCATCATAACGTCATGTATTGTGTGTGTGCCACATAATTTACAAAAAAAAATCTATTTTAGGAACATATTAGATTTTGAAAACCATTTTGATACTATTTTTCAAATAGGTTTCCTTAGTACCAGACCTCCCTGGAAGCAGAATTAAAGCTGACTTTGGAAACCTCTAAAAATACCTTTTCTACACACAATAATGTCATGATCTTAAGCTCTGGTGTGTTGACACCTCCAAGAGCTCCAATAAAGCAATGGGTGACCCATTGAGAAGCTATAATTATTTGTATTACAGGAGCATGTACGCACAAAAAGAATCTTGACAGTGGTATTGGTCCCTTACTAGATGGAAATAGCAGAATTATCAATAATAATGTAGAAAAGGCAGAAGTGTTCAATAAATATTTCTGTTCTGTATCTGGGGGGAAAAACAGATGATATAGTCTCTCTGATAACACTCTTTTTGTTCCAGTAGATCTCTGGAGGATGTTAAACAGAGACTACTAAAATCAGACATTTTTAAAACAGCAAGTGTATATAACTTCCATCCAAGAGTTTTAAAGGAACTGACTGATAAGCTTTCTGGATGGACTGTTAATGTTGCTTTTCAACAAGACTTGGAGCACTGGGAAGTTCCAGAAGATTGGAAAAAAGCTAACGTTGTGCTGGTTTTTAGAAAGGTTAAACAGGATGAGCTGGGTAATTATAGGCCTGTCAGCCTGACATTGATCCCTGTCAAGATAATGGAGCAGCTGACAGGAGACTCAATTTAATAAAGAATTAAAGGAGGATAATGTACTTAATGAAAATCAACAGGGATTTATGGAAAATAGATCTTATCGGACTAACTTGATTTTTTTTGGATGTGATTATAAGATTGGTTGATAAATGTAAGAGTGTCGACATAATATACTTAGACTTCTCTAAGGTGTTCGATTTGGTACTGCATTACATTTTGATTTAAAAAACTAGAACCATATAAAATTAGCATGGCACACATTAAATGGATTAAAAACTGGCTAACTGATAGGTCTCAAAATGTAATTGTAAATGGGGAATCGCCACTGAGCTGCTGTGTTTCCTGCGGGATCATAGAGGGATCAATTTTTGGTCCTATGCTATTTAACATTTTTATCAATGACTTGGAAGAAGACATCAAATCATCACTGATAAAAGTTTGCAGATGACACAAAAATTGGAGTAGCAGCAAATAATGAAGAGACCAGGTCACTGATTTAGAGTGGTTTGGATGCAAGCAAACAGTATGCATTTTAATACGGCTAAATGTAAAGATATACATTTAGGAACGGAGAATGTAAGCCATACGTACAGGATGGGGGATTCGATCCTGAGAAACAGTGACTCTGAAATAGATTTAGGTGTCGTGGTGGATAATCAGCTGAATATGAGCTCCCAGTGTGACACCGTGGCCAAAGGAGCTAATGCGATCCTGAGATGCATGAACAAGGGAAATTAAAGTAGGAAAGGTTATTTTAACTCTATATTTGGCACTGCTGCAACAGTTGCTGGAATACTGTGTCCAGTTCTGGTATCCACAATTCAAGAAGGATGTTCAAACATTGGAGAGGGTTCAGAGAAAAGCCACGAAAATATTTAAAGGATTAAAAAACCTGCCTTACAGTGATAGACTTAAAGAGCTCAATCTATTTATCTGAAAAAAGAGAATGCTAACGGTGACTTGATTAGTCTAAAAATATCTATATGGAGAACAAATATTGAATAATGACCTCTTCAATCTAGCAGTGAAAGGTCTAACATGATCCAATGGCCGGATGTTGAAACAAGACAAATTCAGACTGGAAATAAGGTGTAAATTCTTAAAAGTGAGGGACGGGTAATTAACATGTGGAACAATTTGCCAGAGGTCATGGTAGATCACGGGTTCTCAAACTGGGGGTCGGGACCCCTCAGGGGGTCACGAGGTTATTACATGGGGGGTCGCGAGCTGTCACCCTCCACCCCAAGCCCTGCTTTACCTCCAGCATTTATAATGGTGTATAAAAAGTGTTTTTAATTTATAAGGGGGGGTCAAAACTCAGAGGCTTGCTATGTGAAAGGGGTCACCAGTACAAAAGTTTGAGAACCACTGTGGTAGATTCTCTATCACTGACAATGTTTAAATCAAAATTGGATGTTTTCGAAAAGCTCTGCTCTAGGGATTATTTTGGGAAAGTTCTGTGGCCTGGGCTACGTGGGAGGTCATACTAGATGATCACAATGCTCCCTTCTGACCTTGGAATCTATGACTCTAGGAATCTTTGCAAAAGAAATTATCCAAAGTAAGCAGAGTGACCCCAGCAGTGGGAGATACATTCAGCAAGGCACACTCCATAAATGGCAAATTACCTTGATGTGGATGTACCCCTTTTCTGGTAGCCGATAAACACCATGAGTGAAATCCTAGATCCGCTGACATCAATGAGAGTTTTGACAGCGTCTTCAATGAGGCCAAGATATCACTGCTCTTCACCCACTCTGTGGAAGTCACTTTACTGGCATTACAGGGTAAGACTGTAAATTTGGGGGGGGCAGGGACTGTGTTTTTGTTATGTTTTTTTACAGCATCTAGCTAAATGGCATTCTGGGCCATGACTTCTCCAGTCTATGGTGGTAATACAAATAAATAAATAAATAATAATAATTAATAAAAAAGAAGGAAAACTCGGCCCTGAGTTCTTGTTCTGAGCAAGTTTATTTTGGCACTATAATAAAACAGCAAGAGGCCAATTAGTTTACTCTGAGATGGGTATTTCTGAACTAGTTACACTGAAATTCTGTTTAAGAGGCACGTTCTGATTGGCTCGGAACACTGCTTTTTTTTTAGGGTGAGACTCCTCCTCCCCCAAATCGGCGCTCAGGCCCCCTCGCTTCTGGTAGCCCCAGAAACCATCTGACACCCCCCCCCAATCCTCACTTAGCCTAAAGCAACATTCTCTGTTGAGCTCTCCCTCTGACTCCCCGGGCTTTGGTGAACTTCCCTATGTCCCCTCCCCACCTTAAGCTTTTCCTAAATGAGATGCAGTTTGAGTGAATTCCTCTCCTGCACTGTTAACCAACTGTCTTGCCAGTAAACAAGGACCAATATCCCCACTATTGGGTGGAATTGGCCTACATCTGTAGTTTGCTAGAAAGTTTCATCTGCCGGAACACGTCTCCAGCTGCATGTCCTTCACATAGCAAGATACAAAACGAGTCAAACTATCAAAAGCTGATACCATGGAGTAGCCTCTGCATTTGTTCATGCAATCAGCCAACTGCATGCACTAGTCAGACGGGCTGTTGCAGACATATCTGATCTGCTGCATAAACTTGGGAGTCGTGAGCAGTTGTGTTGGCACTGACTGCAACAGGCGGACCTACCGCTGAAAACTAGGGCACATAAGCACCACAGGCTGAGTTAACAGTCTCAGGTGTCGCCCCAAGGAACTGATCCTGCAAATGCTTACTCACCTGGGCAGCCCCATTAGCTGAAAGCAGACTACTCACATGAGTAATGGTCTGCAGGATGGAGCCTGAAGCCCATGTGCATTTTTTAGCACAATTTAAAAAATAAAGCCACAACAGTAACATTTTCCTAAGTTTTTGGCATTTTAAATTTTTAGAAAAATCAAAAATTCCAACCAGCTCTATCCTGGGTTGAACACCCCCCACCCATACGCACACAAAATCACAAATGTCACTGTAAAAATTCTTCCCTTCTTTCTTCCTTTCTGTTTTAAAATTAAACTTCTAATGAAGAATTTCATGAAAAAAAATCAAAATTTGGAACATTTTAACCAAATGAAAGAACTCAAATGTGAAGTTGCGGCACTATTAACTAAGGTTTGTAACCTGTCCTTTAAATCGGCTTCTGTACCCAATGACTGGAAGTTAGCTAATGTAACGCCAATATTTAAAAAGGGCTCTAGAGGTGATCCCGGCAATTACAGACCGGTAAGTCGAACGTCGGTACCAGGCAAATTAGTCGAAACAATAGTTAAGAATAAAATTGTCAGACACATAGAAAACAAACTGTTGAGCAATAGTCAACATGGTTTCTGTAAAGGGAAATCGTGTCTTACTAATCTATTAGAGTTCTTTTGAAACATGTGGACAAGGGAGATCCAGTGGACATAGTGCACTTAGATTTCCAGAAAGCCTTTGACAAGGTCCCTCACGAAAGGCTCTTATGTAAATTAACCTGTCATGGGATAAAAGGGAAGGTCCTTTCATGGATTGAGAACTGGTTAAAAGACAGGGAACAAAGGGTAGGAATTAATGGTAAATTCTCAGAATGGAGAGGTGTAACTAGTGGTGTTCCACAAGGGTCAGTCCTTGGACCAATCCTATTCAACTTATTTATAAATGATCAGGAGAAAGGGGTAAACAGTTAGGTGGCAAAGTTTGCAGATGATACTAAACTGCTCAAGATAGTTAAGACCAAAGCAGACTGTGAAGAACTTCAAAAAGATCTCACAAAACTAAATGATTGGGCAACACAATGGCAAATGAAATTTCATGTGGATAAATGTAAAGTAATGCACATTGGAAAAAATAACCCCAACTATACATACAATATGATGGGGGCTAATTTAGCTACAAGAAGTCAGGAAAAAGATCTTGGAGTCATCGTGGATAGTTCTCTGAAGATGTCCACGCAGTGTGCAGAGGCGGTGAAAAAAGCAAACAGGATGTTAGGGATCGTTAAAAAGGGGATAGAGAATAAGACTGAGAATATATTATTGCCCTTATATAAATCGATGGTATGCCCTCCTCTCGAATACTGCGTACAGATGCGGTCTCCTCATCTCAAAAAAGATATACTGGCACTAGAAAAGGTTCAGAAAAGGGCAACTAAAATGATTAGGGGTTTGGAACGGGTCCCATATGAGGAGAGATTAAAGAGGCTAGGACTCTTCGGCTTGGAAAAGAGGAGACTAAGGGGGGATATGATAGAGGTATATAAAATCATGAGTGATGTGGAGAAAGTGGATAAGGAAAAGTTATTTACTTATTCCCATAATAAAAGAACTAGGGGTCACCAAATGAAATTAATAGGCAGCAGGTTTAAAACAAATACAAGGAAGTTCTTCTTCACGCAGCGCACAGTCAACTTGTGGAACTCCTTACCTGAGGAGGTTGTGAAGGCTAGGACTATAACAGCGTTTAAAAGAGAACTGGATAAATTCATGGTGGTTAAGTCCATTAATGGCTATTAGCCAGGATGGGTAAGGAATGGTGACCCTAGCCTCTGTTTGTCAGAGGGTGGAGATGGATGGCAGGAGAGAGATCACTGATCATTACCTGTTAGGTTCACTCCCTCTGGGGCACCTGGCATTGGCCACTGTCGGTAGACAGAATACTGGGCTAGATGGACCTTTGGTCTGACCCGGTAGGCCGTTCTTTTGTTCAATTCTAAGTATTTTGTTTAAATTACACCCAGTGTTTAAATATAGTTTTAGTGTTTGAGAGATTATAGTGTGTGTAGTAGTTGCCTTGGTCAACTGCACCTTTAGGAGGGGTCTTTTTATCATATTAAATGCTAGCTGTCAGGTGTTACAAACTCTAGTTTCTTCTCCTGGAATCTATTTAGTATTTTTTAAAATTACTGAAACTGTCATCTGTAAAGTAGTGATTCGGAACAGATTTAATTGTAGCGATTGAACCACTCTCCAGTTTAATATCAGATTATTAAATTAATCTACAGCGATACTGATACCAACAGTAAAGTCACAGTTCCTAAAGCAGCAAATCTCAGCCACTTCCTCACTATTCAAATGGAGCAATGCAGCTCAAAGGTTAACGTCATCATCCACCCTAGGATCTGGAACTGCATCGTAAACCAGACCCGAAGAAGAGTTCTGTGAAGCTTGAAAGCTTGTCTCTCTCCCCAACAGAAGCTGGTCCAATGAAAAATATTACCTCACCCACCTTGTCTCTCGTAAACCAAAGGGAGATCTGTATTCCCGTAGAATGGCTGCAGCACCGTTTATCATACTAGCCCCACAGCCACAAACAAGTGGTATGTAGGGTGTTAACTATCTAGCTCATGCAATGGAGCGGTGTCATTTCAAAATATTGTGCAGAGTCATTTTAATGTGATGGAGATTAAAGTCTATTGAGACAGACTGCGACTAATCCTGAGAATCCACCCGGGGTGGGTAAAACGCCACCTCACTCCACTGGCCAACTGTATAGCAGGTAGCAGAACAGACAGAGCAGCGTCCTCCACAGAGCAGCTACTCCTCTTCCCATGCCGGTGGGTGGGGGCGTGGAATGGGTGGAGCCCGGTTCTGCCCCGCAGCATACTAACTGACACGCAAAAGGGGTGGATGTTGTGCCAGGCGATAAGAGCTGTCAGAGTATCTCCCCACCAGAGTCAGAGTGCGACTCTTGGGCTCATAACCCGCCTCAAGGGCCTTTCCTGAGACAGTGCAACTAAGCACTGCCCCATACGTTGGGCTTGTGCCAGAGCCACAATTTAGCCCACTGTAAGCAGATGTGGGTGCACAACTCCCCCGGGCATTCTCCTTCTTATCTGAAAGACACTCCGAGTTTTCTTTAAAGCATGGCATTGTTTACACTTCCATAAGCATTCGCTATGGTTATTATCAACTTACGTTATGATTAAAACTCCATATTCATAGTCTACATTTTACATAAGCTGCAACTAAACCAAAATATATCTGCAGGCAAATGAAGTGAATTAAACCGAGTGCAAACAAAATAAAGTGCAGTCAATAAGTTATTTTTTCTGGTTACTATCACGTAGGTCACTAGGCTCTCTACTAAGAAGACGTGGCCTTTGCTTCCAGTGCCTTTGGCGGTGCATGACGGTCTCCAGCTCTTCAGTCATTATGCCATTTGAAAAGGAAAGTAATATGATCGTGTCAACTAATGCTAACTTTTTGGACAGAAGTCACACACGCAATAAAGAAGGAGTTGGAAATTGTTCATAAATGACCACAATTATGTATTCTAGGAATTCCTGAAATGTTAAGATGCTACACTACAGATATAAGGGCTCTGTTACTACTGCTAATGTTGGCCAAAACAACCATCTTGTTGGCGCGGGCAAACCCAGCAGGACCACACAGGACTGTATAGCTCAACCAAGTTACTGGGCTCAAGGCAGGGGTAAATGGGTGGAAATCTCTGGCGTGTGCTATGCAGCAGGTCAGACCTAATGATCATAATGGTGCTGTCTGGCCTTAAAATCGAGGAATCAACCTGATCAGAGTAAACTTTATAATGGAGCAATGAAAACAGTTTGAAAAATAATAAAGAAATCCAGCACTTAATGTATGACTGGGACGTCGAGGCACTACCAACAATAACACAACAATAACCACAGCACAATGGCAGGGCTTATAACCCAAGGGCCTGAGGCTACAGTCATAGCCATGTGGGCCCAAGATAAGGGCACACAGCGTCATTGGGACAGCATGAAGGATGAGACCCAACAAATACAACAAAATTAAACAAATCGTACCCCTCACGGCTGAGTATTGGAGACAGCCCAGGTCTGCTTCCACTACCGCGGTCAGAACAGCTTGGAACTGCCCAAGGTTATTATATGAGCGATTTGGTATTTATCCAATTCCCACGCAAATAAACATCCTGCTCTCACTTACACGGTGTAAATAAGGACTAAGATAACAGAGTGAGAAGAGAATCAGCCCTGACAATTTGGTCCCAATCACAGAATGACAAGGGCTCTGCGGGCGAGCTCCCTGCTTCACAGCCCTCGTCGGGCCTTCTCATTCCCTACCTCCCTCTCCATGTTGGTGCTCCCTTTGCCTCTGCTACTGGACCCATTTCTGTGATGGGTCTCTCCACGCATCACTACTGCCATGTGCTCTTCTTCCCTATCCCCCATCCCACCCCCATCTCTTCCTCTCTCGCCTGTCACACTCACAACCACGCAGCACTTCTAACCACCACCCGCCCCCACTACCGGTGGGGTTCCAGCAGCAGTAATTCATTGACTGGGTTCCCGAATGCCTGAGAAACAAAAAAATCTCCAGTGGGGGATTAGTTCAAACCCTGCCTAGTGCAGATTACCTTAGAGCAGCGATACTCAGATGGAGGCTTGGGAGCCGCAAGTGGCTCTTCAATGTGTCTCCTGCGGCTCTTTGCAGCACATGATATTAAAACACTGTGTGACTGAATTATTAACCCATCTAAGTTATTAACCAATCAGGATGCTTTTACTAGGTTATTAACCAATTGTAGTTGATAAAATAATAATAGTCAGTCATTTTGCTGTGAGAATGATATATATAATCTAAATATTCCCCCGTCACACTGTTTAAATCAGACTATACAGTACTATAGTAAACAAAAGCATGAATTCACACGGTGTCTCCTATGGATAACGCTGGTCGCTAATTTGGCTCCTGAATCACTGAGGTCTTAGAGCAATCTCTGAATTGTTTTATCCCTGGCAGACCTTCACTGGCAATGCATCAGCTGTCTCCTTTGACCACATATTCCATTATCTAGAGTACTCAACCTTACTGCTAGAAATTCATTCCTAACTTAAGGCCAGACTGGGGACAGGGAATCCCACAATTCCTCACCCACCATTTCTATGGCATCATGGTGTCAGGAAGCAAGGTGCGCATGCAGAGCTGCCCCCTACACGCACAGACCTCAGGGCACCACAGACCTCAGAGGCCAGGGACATCAGCACAGTGATTGAGTGCCACTGCAGTATTTCCAGTCCCCCTACCCTCCATGCTGCTGAGCTCCCATGGGCTTCCCCTCCGGCTAGTGCCCCCAGAACTCCTTTCCAGGGGAGGAAAGGGCAGGTGAGTGAGGTAATGCTAAGTATGTCAGAATTACTTACTCGTGTATTTCCCAGTAGCTTCTGGAAGTATGATGCCACCACATGGATTTCCTCTCTCTTATATTGCCACCCATCACCATAGCTTCTGAGCACTTACCAGCCCCAACCCATCGTGCTCCTGTGTCACAGCCCTCCCCTACTCATAGCTGAGGAGGAGAGGGTGTGGTCAGGAGGTCCTTACCTGCTCCGACCATTTCCTGACTTCTCTACTGGCCCCTTAGGTAGCTCTCAAGTAATCTAGGGAACCAGGCTGGCACATGGGGTGCCCAGGTCAGTGGAGTGCAAAGGCTACCTTTGTGTGTCTCACACACACACACACACACACAAACAGAATGAGCAGTGCTTTGAACTCAAATCATAGCTGAGAATGAGGGCCTTTGTGTCTAGTCATGTTCACTTATTTCTCCTGTATAGTCAGTCAGTCAGTTCCCCAGCCCACGTGGGTCTTTCAAACAGCAAAGGGGGAGAAAAACAATATTTAAAGACAGGAAAATGTGATGATGTGAAACCATAAAAAGTGGCAGGTGGTGGAAAGGGCAGGTGTAGCACATGAAACTTATCAAGTTATTTGTTGAAACTAACAAGATTTCAAATTGGGAGTCTCCCTTTAAGTGCTTTTGGGTGAGAGCTACATGGGAAACTATGCACATTGAAATGAAAACTAGAACGTTAAAGGGCTCTCTCTCCCCTTACAAACAAAACAAGTGTGTATTTTATCTGCAGAGATTCCAGTGGTCTCATTTCCTGTAAAGTTCTTCTTGAAAACAGAAGTATTGTTTCATAATTGCAAGTCTATTGAGAATTGGAAAATACCATGCATTCAAACAGCAATTAACCTCGCTTAGTGTGACCCTGTATTATTTTAAAGTGCTGCAACATTAAAAGAAAATTAAAGAGTGACTTCTTAAATCCTATAAAAGATAACACAACCCTATTACTCTGACTCCACATGCAAAAATTAAACTCTTACAAATCACCACTAGCACTTAATGTTGTTGGATTTAGTTTCATATTTGAAATTCATTCACTTCCATTTTATTTGTGCTATCAACATGCTAACTTTAATATGCTCTCCTGGTGAAAACTGCACCACCACACACAATCAGATTTTCTTACCCTACAGAACTCTCAACGCCAACAATATCCTAAACATAAATTGATGTTTCTTAGCCTACAGATTACTAGCTTTTAATTCTCACTGCCAGAGACAGATCTTTAAACTCTTCACATACAATATTAATAAAACAAAGTGATGTATGTTAGAATGGTAAATTAAACCAAAATACGCATATTAGATCAATACATCTCAATTATATTTTGTAGAACTCATAGTTAAATACATTTAGAGTCACACATTGCCCCTAGTTACTCCCAATTTACTACACTGTGACAGATTCAATTCAAATACTTATCTGTGCCTCATCACCCAGTATTTGAGCACAATCAATCATTAATGGATTTTATCCTCCCAATACCCCACTGAGATAATACTTTCCTATCTCATAATGGGGCTCTGAGGCAGGGTAGTTTAAGTGACTTGCCAAAAGTCACACAGGAAGTCTGTGGCTGAGGCAGAAATTGGACCGAATCTCGTCCAGCGCCCTATCCACTAGACCAGTCTTCCTCCATTAAAGTCAGTGGAGCTACACTGATTTACATCCACTGAGAATCTGGTCCACTGACTTCACGTTACACCAGTGGAAATGTGAGTGGAATTTATCTCAAACAGAGGTTCTACTCTGGACAAATGCAAAAAATGTCACCTTCTTAATATAACTGCTCTCTGATTGCGTCTAGAGTCAGATCTGCTTACTTTAATGACAGAAATAACTTGCTCTCTTTCACACCTGTTAGCACTTCAGAGACAACAGAGCTAAGGGATGCTGGTTTGGGTTTTTTGCAGGACTGTAATATTGTTTTTTTTTTTTTTTTTTGGGGGGGGGGGGGGGGGGAGGGAAGAGGGTCTCCAGTACTGCAGTTTCCGGCTAAGCCGCAGTGGTGTTAGCCACTTTTGGCATGGATGCAGTGTGTCTGCACTAGACGTTTGCTCTGAAGCAGCTACAATCAGACCCTGGTCTATGACTGAGGTTCCTAGGAGCCAGGATAATACAATAAATAAATAAAATAATACAGCATCGGTGCATCTACATAACTACAAACATCCTCAATTTAGATAAGGCCTTAGCTCCATATGCACAGCCAGTTATTGCCCTCCTAAACAAGCCGGTGGTCTCACTTCTATGCAATACGGCCAGCACAACAAGCAGCAGCAAATCGCCGTCAGTTCTCTCATGGCCCTGCCTGGGAGCGGGGGCCTGCCACCTGCCAAAGCAGAAGAGAGCTAGGGCTTTGCAGTGTGCCAGGCACCTTGCTCCTCAAAGGCTGCCCTTCTATAACGTTACACAAGCAGGAGAGTCAACCAATTACTATTCTTTCATCAATCTGATTTACAGGAACTCCTCACTTAACGTTGTAGTGATGTGCCTGAAAAATGCGACTTGAAGTGAAACGATGTTAAGCGAATCCAATTTCCCCATAAGAATTAATGCAAATGGGGGGGTTAGGTTCCAGGGAAATTTTTTTCACCAGACAAAAGACTATATATTATATAGCTATACACACAGTATACGTTTTATACAAACAATTTAATACTGTTCACAGCTATGATGATTGTGAAGCTTGGTTGAGGTGGTGAAGTTAGAGGGTGGGATATTTCCCAGGGAATGCCTTGCTGCTAAATGATGAACGGGCACTCGGCTGAGCCCTTAAGGGTTAACACATTGTTGTTAACGTAGCCTCTCACGCAAGGCAGCACGAACACGAGGGAGGGGAGACAGCATAGCAGACAGAGACAGACACACATCTTGTGTGGGGGAGAGAGAGAGAGAGAGATGCACACTGCCCCTTTGAGTAAGCTGACCCACTCTTAAGAGCATTGTCTTTTTAAGTGGATCAGTAAGTTGAGACAGCAGCTGCTGCCCCAAGCTATCTCTGTCTGTGTCCCCTCCCGGCTCTATATGGAGAAGGGGTAAGCAGGGTGCAGGAGTAGGGGGACACCCTGACATTAGCCCCTCCCCACCCTCCCTGCACAGCAAGCAACAGTCTCTGGGAGCAGCATATGGCAGTGGGGGGAGGGACAGCTGAACTGCACTGATGGGCGGCTGCAGCACAGGGAACTTAGGGGAGAGGGGAGCTGATAGGGGAGCTACCGGTCCACCCTGGTTCCAAGCCCCCACCAGCTAGCTGCAACGGGCTGCTCTTCCTGCAAGCAGTGGACAAAGCAGGCAGCTGCCAAGGACGTTAGAAGGGAGCATTGCACAACTTTAAACGAGCAGGTTCTCTGGTTGATCAGCAACGTAACAACAAAACAATGTTAACCGGGACGACTTTAAGTGAGGAGTTACTGTATTTATAAACTCAGGAACGCTGTGAATGCTGCCACAGAGCCCTTCGCCTGCAGGCTTATGAAGGAAAAATCCTGACAAGTCCATATCCAGGTTATCCGAGAAAACCAGTATCAATTAGGAGCAACTTCAATTAAGTTAGTGGATCAGATTCGGCCATAGAAATCCAGAATGAGTCCTTCAAAGTCCAGGGTGTGTGTGTGTGGGGGGGGGGGGGGGGCTCTGCATGTACAAAACTACGATGAAGAGCACAGCTTAACCCAGTGGAGTAACACCAGTGCCAATCTGGGGTAAATGAAACCAGAATCAGGCCCCACTCATCTTAGGGCAACACTCAGAGGCCTTTACTCACATCAAATACTATCTCACCCCAGAAGTAGTACTGTATCCTTAGCTTGAATCGGATCATATGTGGAGTAAAATGCTACTAGACCTGAGTCAGGGTATCAGAGTATGGCCCCCCATTGTCATGCTCCTCACTTAGGACCGGATTTTGATGCCCTTGTTCACACTGTGCAGTATCTTACCCCAGGAGTGATCCCACTGAAATCAACATGTGGAGTGAACCACTACCCAGCATGAGTAAAAGCAGTAGGTCTGGCCCCTAATGAAGCTAGCTACTGCCACAATAGTAAATTGCAGGATGCAATAACACCTGGGGGGCAAAGACTGGATGACACCTGGTGGCACCTATGACCCACAAGAGACAAAGCTAAGGACATTTTTGGTGACGTGGGCAGGGAGGAGGAAATGGAAATCAAGTGCAGGAAAAAAGGCAGCGCACTGCAATTGCTTAAAAAACAGTTTCCTGTCTAGGCTAGATGCGAGAGCAAGACAACGGCCCTGGTGTTCTGCAGAGAATGAAGAAGGATGGATAAGAATGGTCAGGGTCAGAGGTGATCTCAAGAGGGAAATGCCTTACAAGCAACTCTGTACTATGGTGGGCTTTGATTCTCCCATGATGCCCCTGGCCTGGAAAAGGCCTTCCAAGTTATTGTTCTCCCACACTGGAGCTACAGAGGGGACTCCTCCCTATCCCAGCATACCCTCACTGCCAGCCATGGGAGGGAGCGCTAAGCTGGTCCCAAACAGGCCCGGGCATAGGACAGGTTCAATAGCAAGCAATCGGAGGGCCCCTGCCCCCTAGGATTTGAGACTCCACAGATTCAGTGACACTAACGCCCCGCCTAGGGGTGCGGAATGATAACTACCAGGGCTGCACTGGGGTTTTTAAGGGCCTGAGGTAAAATCTGAAACTGAGCCCCCCGAAACTGAGGCCTGAGCGGGGTGTGGGGGATGTGGACTGGAGAGTGAGCCTGCCCCGTGCTCACCCCGCGCAATGGCAGCTCCTGTCTCACAGGGCCAGGCCCAGCTCCCTGCCATGGTGTCGCAACACCACATCGCAATGTCGCTCGTGAAAACTCAATGGGTTTGAGGGCCCTCTCAAATGGGGGGCCTGGGGCAAACTGGGCAGCCCTGACAGCTACCCCCAGAAAGCTGGAGTAGCAGCTTTGACATTACTGCAGAGTGCACCCCTTACTGTAGCCCCCTAGGCTGTGGGTGCTCAGGCCTAGGGGTTGAAACAAGAGTTTGGCCTACTGGTTAAAGCTGGGGTCCAGGGGGAACAGTCCAGGAACGAGCCATGGCTCAGCACTGGAGGGACAGTAGCCGAAGGCCAGAGCTGGAGGAGAGCCGAGGATCGAACAGGGACTGGAGCCGGAGGGGGTTTGGAAACAAGGCTGAAGCAGGCTGGGAACCAGGCAGGAGCAGGGCAAGCGCAGCTGTGGGCATGGTACACATTGAGCAGCCACTGATCTGCTGTGGGGGCCACACTTATCAAGGCAGTGCAGCTGGACTCACTGGTTGCCTAGCAGCAAAGTTAAGCAGGGAACAGACCAGCAGCTGGTCCCAGCTGGCCTCACCCCTGACACTTACCAGGGGGAGGGGCAGGGTGTATGGGGTTGAGAGAGAAAATTCCCTCATCCCCACGCCCTACTTTGTGCACACAACCCAAAGGAGTTTCAGAGACATCGCTGGAGGCTTCTAGGAATGGGGAAAGAGCCAGTGTTGTTATGTTAGTCATTTTTAAAACAGAAATGCTAATTTTCTCTAGCAAAGCACTCTCATGGCTTTTTTAATATGCAGTAGGAGACATTCTTAGGAAAAGATCTGCTGAAGTGTTTATCGAAGGAGATGCAAATGCTGAAATGAGATGTGCATCTCTTTAATGGATACAGCAACGCAAAGAGTTCTGTCAGATTCAAACTAGAGGATGGAGGGGGAAAAAGAACCTGCATAAATATTTCAAACCTGACTGACAGCCATCGAAGTCTCTCTCCTTCCTGCACAGTCCAGGCAGCCTTTTTGATTACTGCATTAGGAATAAAGGTTTCAGTGTGAGAGCAGTCGACACTGCACCTAGTAAAATGGATTAACTAGCAATTGGTCTTATGTGTGGGGGTTTCTGTGTTATTTCATTCAAGGGGAGTCTGTCCATTGATAATGCCCTCCCTGCTGTAACTCCCTGCAGCCCCGTGTGTAAAGGGACAGGCTGGGCAAGCCATTCATCAGGTCTTACACACACACACACACACACACGACATTGGGGAGGTGGGCTCTGCAGTGGTTCTGAATATATTCACAGAGTCCAAGGCTAGTAGGGGCCATTGCGATCATCTACTCTGACCTCATGCATAACAGACCATAGGACTTCACTGAATTAGCTGTTTGGCTGTTTTTCTAAAAGATCTGGTGTAGTTCAATCTTGATTTAAAAATTGAAAGTGATGGAGAATCCACCATGACCCTTAGTAATTTTTTCCAACGGTTAATTACCCTCATCATTAAAAATGTGTACCTTATTTCCAATCTGAATTTGACAAGCTTCAACTTCCAACCATTGAATCTTGTTATACCTTTGTCTGCTAGACTGAAGAGCCCATTATCAAATGTTTTGTTCCCCATTTAGGTACTTATAAACTGTGATCCAGTCACCCCTTAACCTTCTCTTTATTAAGCTAAATATGTTGAATTCCTTGAGTCCATCGCTATTAAGCATGTTTTCTAATCCTTTAATCATTCTCACAGGTATTCTCAGAGCCCCCTCCAAATTATCAACATCCTTCCTGAACTGGGGACACCAGAACAGGAGACAGCATTCTAGCAGTGGTTACACTAGTATTACCTCTGAGGGGTGTACAGTAATGGCTGCAAACAAAGATGTGTTTGACTTTATGGGTCTAAATGAAGTTGCATGTTCCGTCCCAAAGTCTTGGATACTCTGACTCCAAGGGTGACACTCTTCAGTACTCCATGGGCCATGCTTCAGGGCCCCTAAATTGGTAGCTCTCTTTGATATCGTGTTTGCTCAGGAAAAATCAGATAAATGGTTTTATTTTAAAATCAGAAAATAACTGAACATCAGTGGTGACACTGAATTTGGCTTTAAGAGGGATTTAAAGCAGTGACCTCACACTCTTTAACCTCTATTCCACACTTAGAGATGGCCAAAGTATATTTACTTCTAACGATGCAAAAGCATCTGATGATATTTTTGCAACTCTTTTTATAGAGCAAAGGGTTAATCTGAAGAACAGTTGCCAAAATGCTGAGAACACAGTCGAACAATAGCTTCTCTGAAGAAATTCCTTCACTCCACAGAGAAACCCGTACCCTCCAGCTGCTGTGACTTGTCCAGAAAGACTTCTTAGTGTTTACCCACTCCCACAAAAAAAGAGAGGACAAACTGAAGCTGCAAGTGCAATTTGAAGAAAATTAATGCAGAGTCTTGCACTTTAACCACAACACAAAAGTCATATTAATGCAACATTTGCTTTGCGTGAAATCTAAAACCAGGACCTCAACCGAAACGTGTGAATACAGGCCATCTTTTACTGACTAATAGAGAGACTTACTAGTATAGAGACCACTTTTAGCAGCTCCGCCACACTAAATATTCATTCTTTGTGGAATCTCTTATAGGTCATTTAAAAGACTGGGCAGTTTGGCTGGACAGCTGATATTAGAATAGCTATTACCCTTATATATATGAATGGAGCATACACCTTTATTTATAGAGGTACTCTTAACAACAGAGGTTTAACATGTACTATACAAAGCATTCAGTGCCAAGCTGATTATTTCAGAATCCTTTTATGATGAAAGGTTACTAAATATGCCATCCAAAATGTGTTCTTCGCTCAATACTGACAGTCACAAAGTTGTGCATTGCTAAAGAGACACTGTAAATAATTAATTTCCTGAGAAGATACCATTTAAATAGCATGACCTGAATTTAAAAACTAATCCTTAAAAAATTGTTATAAGGGTATTTCTGCCCTCCCTCCGCCCCGGATATGTTTAGAAGACTCCTTTGGGAAGGCCTGAGAAGAACAAACATAATTAGAACCTCCCCTTCTCTTCCCATCCTTGTTCTCTCTGTTCACACCCTTGCTGCTTGGTGCCTGTTCACTTTCCACTTCCAATTCTGCCGCTGGTCTTCTTGCTAAACGCCCAATCATGTAGAGCCCTGGCAAGAGTGCGCACCATCCACCAGCAATGAAACTGACTATACACAAGGTGCTGTCAAAAATCTAAAGTAAACAAACTGGAAAATAGAGGTTAAAAAAATATCACTTGCTCACAGCGGCGTTGGAACAATTTGTATAGTGGTGTCTGCTGAAAGCCATTGAACAAAACTGTAAACCTTCTATATGATGGAAACCACTTCAAGCCAGGGAGTGCTGCTGTACCCTCAGCACCCCTAGTTCCAGCCCCCTTGCTTGCTCACTCAATCTCTGTTAGCTGTAGGGTGATCAGATGTCCCGATTTTATAGGGACAGTCCCGATTTTTGGGTCTTTTTCTTATATAGGCACCAATTGCCCCCCACCCCCGTCCCGATTTTTCACATTTGCTGTCTGGTCACCCTAGTTAGCTGCTGAAGTTATGTACTGGAGTTATCTGTAACAACACTAACTACACAACCTCCAACCACCGCCGCACTTCTGCTGGGTGCTGATTTTTAAGTTGGCAACGGCCCCTGGATTTATGTGCAAAAACTTTGCGAAACACCATTCAGTTGGGGGCTGTGTGGGGCTTTAAGTGCTTTGCACATCAGTATCAGGGGGTAGCCTTGTTAGTCTGTATCCACAAAAACAACAAGGAGTCCGGTGGCACCTTAAAGACTAACAGATTTATTGGGGCATAAGCTTTCGTGGGTAAAAAACTGGACTCCTTGTTGTTTCTGCACACCGTTTTACTTTTTAGAACAATAACACAATTACTAACACAACAAAGAAGCATATCCAAGTGCAGAACAAGAAATACAACATGGCAAACAGCAGGAAAACCAACACGCCACAAGCAAGGCCAGGTTAGTTATCTGACTGATCTAAAGTTTAGAGGAAAATCTGGAACCAATTATGTGCAAAGAGTAATAACAAGACAGAGCTAGAGTACTGTAACGTGACCTAGGGTGATGTATTGCTTTGGAGCAGAGTCGAGCGAATCAGGGATGGATCCTGCAGATGATACTTGAAGTATAAAAAAAAAAAAAAATTAAAAAAAATAAAATAAACACACTTTATCAAGCATGGCAGCTCAGCACACGAGAGCAGATCCAGCTGCCATTAAAGTCAAGGGGACCCTTTCCACTCAGTGAAAGTGGGTTCAGCCCTGTAGTGCAACAGCACTGTCAGAAAAACAACAACCACATCCTACAGAGATTCCTGTATCCGTATCACTAAATGACCCCGTGTCTGCTGATGCTTGTCGTTAGCCATCAAGCTGCAAAGGAGAAAAGGCCTCATACCTCCCGGGTGCCTTACTGTAGACAGGAAGAGAAACATCTCATGCTTCCAAATTCCAGTATTGCATAAACATCTCAAACTGGTCCAAAGGAAGAAGAGCCACAAGAACTCAGCTCATCCATTCTGCCAGGGCACTGTATACAGACCACAGTAATAAACAATTCCTCCTCCAACAGAAATTGCTCCTGGGAGCCTATACTTAAAGTCACCATATCTGGCTGGCCCAGTCCATCTCAGACTGTGTGAGAATATTCAGAGGTCTCACAAGTCCCAGGGCCTAATCGTAAAAAATGTTGAGCACCCACAATTCCCGCTGACTTCAACAGGAGGTGAGGTCACTCGGCACCTTGCAGGATCAGAGATAAAATTAACACCACCACAGTAGTAAACCACCACCTAGGGCTTGATCCAAAGCTCACTGAAGTCCACTGACTCTGACTCAGACCTGTAAAGAGGGCACAGACTTGTTACAGGTTATGGCCCTGAACCTGCATCAGATTATGCAAGTTGTTTAATTTTAAGCACATGAATCCTTCCTCTTATGCATGTAAAAAAGTCTTCTCAGGATCAGGGCCTAGAACAGAAAAATGCTGCTATTTAAAAAGCCCCTGCCAAAATCTTTAATACAAGAGTATCATGAAAAAAAAGTCACTACGTGCAAAATAGATAAATTAATAGATTACAAGCTGTTTCAGGCATCTGATTTGTGAATTTCTGCCTAGAGAAACTCTGCACCTGTATCTGCTCTCTTACCTGAGACAAACGCAATTGCCTTCTATATGGAAAGGCCAATAAATGACTCTGCACTCCACTCAAATTTTAACTCCAGCCAGGTAAAACCGAGGAAATTGTATCCCACTCCCACGGCCATTTCTTCACACTCTCCCTCCTCCACTCTGAAGGGTCTCCTCACTCCACACTTTGCAAAGGGCAGGGTGTGTTAGCTACCAAACAATAACCATAACACCCGGGCTGTAATGTACTATTTTGTCTGCAAAACTCCTTAAACAAAATCCGACTTCATACTCTGTCTCCAAAAGAGAAATAATTTAAATCATATTTTGGTGACTCTGCTTAAAACCCACCTTAAAAACGGAGCCAACACAGAGACTAGGAGGGGATGGAATTGTCCACAATAACCCAGAGCCAGGACAAACCCACATGGGATGTGTGGCTCCAGGTCATGAAGCCATTGGCCATCAATCCTCCAACCACCGCCACACTTCTGCTGGGTGATGATTTCTGCTGTTCACACAGGAAGTGTGCAAATTTCTCCTCTCTCAGACTCTCAGTGCAAACACAACCACTGTGGTTCCACTGATTTTCTGGACCTTCCACACATGCAAAAAGCCCAGGTGGATTTGGCCTCAAGTGTCCCTTGTTTCTAAGCCACTCCGATTCTCTCAAATCCTACAACAGCAATCCTACAACAACAGCGATCCTGCCTCCTCCAAACCATTAGGAAAACATGGTTGAGCAGGGCTCAGAAGGGGACTTTGCACTTACGTAGCACTTGATCACCGTAAGTAACAAACGTCTCCGTTCTAGCTTTCCACGCTACAACCTGTGGGAGGGTCTTCAGGGTGGCCACCATGGACAGTCCTAGAGGCATTCTGACACTCTCTGCCCCGAGGTAGCCAGAACACCGAATGGTCCTGGCTCACTGATGCAGGTCAATCCCTTCTCCACTCCCCTCCGGTGGCTGCTACTGCTACCTGCTGTGTATACCCACCCACATTGTCTTGCACTTTGGATAGCTGTCCTTGTGCTCCCAATGTCCCTTTTGCACCTGCATCTCTCTATCAGTAGTATCACAGTAATGTATTGGTGCCCCACCAGAGTTTGGGACCCCAGTGTGCTAAGCACCATATATATACACATGGCAAGAGACCATCCCTGTACAAAGAGCTTACAGCTGAGGGGCAGAGAGGGGAAATAATTTGAGCAAGGTCACACAGCAGGTCAGTGGGAGAGCTGGGAACACAGCCCAGGTTTTCTAGCTCCCAGTCGAGTTCTCTAGACAATGCCTCCTTCCTCCTGCCATTGTCTGTGCGCAGATACACAACCACGGTCTGGCCCAGAGCTGGGAAGGCAAAGATGGGGCAAACAATTCATTCCCCCAAACACTGGGGTGTACAAAAGAACTACACCCGGACAGTGACTTCTAGATTGTCTGGATAATATTTAGTCCTGCCTTGAGTGCAAGGGACTGGACTAGATGACCTCTAGAGGTCCCTTCCAATTTTCTCCCTGCGCAAAATACAATTCAGAAAACTGCCATGAATATTAAAGCCCTCTCAGCTTTGGCCACGTTGCTCATGGAAACCTCCATGCCACGCAGCCTGCTTTAACCGAGCAGTTGTGCAAAAACTCAGATCCGAGCATTTGGGCTGAAATCTATATATAACTGCCCAATTAACATCTCCCTGACTGACACCGGAAGCCTTAGGTCTGTCCCTCTGACCTAATCAATTACTACATAAAGGAGGCACGCAAGTTTAAAACTTCTAAAGCTCCCAAGAGGAGGCCAAGCCCACCAGCCTAGTGGCAGGTCTGTGCACTACCATGTAGAAATAGTACAGATGGTATAGACAGAGGCTGGGGGAGACATGGATGCAGATATTTTGTAGGAAACCCAGAGATACAAAGGAACCATGTTCTTTGTATTTATTCACTCATAATCATACAAAAAAGAAAGTGGGGAACATGCGCGCAAGGTCCATGTCAGGCTTAACCTTGAAAGTCGCACTCAGTGTCAAGTTCTCCCATCCATTTCTTCAAAACTGGGGGGTAAAAGCCTGGTGAATCCGGCAGGGGGAGAACATGCTCCATGGCCTGCTCCTCCCTTTTCCCAACCCTACTGTCACAATTTCAAGGTAACTGCACCTATGTTCCCCCTCCGTGGTCCACTCCAGGAGCTCCCAGCTGGGTCTTATAGATTCCAAGGCCAGAAGGGACCACTGTGATCATCCAGTCTGACCTACTGTATAGCACAGGCCAGAGAACTCCCCTGAAAGAATTCCTAGAGCAGATCTTTTAGAAAAACATTGACTCTTGATTAAAAATGGTCTGTGATGGAGAACCCACCACGACCCTTGGTAACTTGTTCCAATGGTTAATTACCCTCGCTGTTTCCAACCTGAATTTGTCTAGTTTCAATTTCCAGCCATCACATCTCTTGGCACGGATGCTTGTCCCACTCCCTTCTGATTGGAGGATTTTAAGGCTGCACAGATCCCTGCCTTACACTGTGATATCCCAAGCAAGTCAGTCTGCCTAACACCCAGCGCCTGTGCTTTGCTTTCTCTCCGAGGGCTACAAACACTGTGTTGGCAGCAGTTACAAGTTACGGCACAGCTCCTTCTGAGCAAGCACCTTTATTCTTAAGGCAAAAGCATTACACAGAAAACAGAAAAACCACTAAGCAGATTTAAACACACACTAAACATACTAGGAGTCACCCGTCTGGCTAATGGCACCATAGTATGCCAATGTCTTTTCCCACCCTTCTGACAGGGTTAGGGCCCCTGTTAGACAGAAGGTCCTGTCCGTTTGCTGGATCAGAAAAAAGACCTTGAGTAAGTTCCAGCTCATCCATTTATATCAAAAGCCCTTTCTTTGTTTCCTAATCTCTGGAAAACCCAGCCTGACCCAGCCTATCAAACCACTCCAGAAGGTGGAACTTCTCCGGAGTTGTTTTCAGAATCAGGGGTAATCACCCCACACTGCTTTTAGTACTCGTGGAAGCTGTGGTAACATAAAAACAGCCATACTGGATCAGACCAATGATCTATCTAGCCCAGTATCCTGTCTTCCAACCGTGACATACCTGGTGCTTCAGAGGGAATTAACAGAACAGATAATCATCAAGTGATCCATCCTCAGTCACTCATTCCCAGTTTCTAGCAAACAGAGGCTAGGGACACTTCAGAGCATTGTTTTGCATCCCTGCCCATCCTGGCTAAAAGCCCTTGGTGGACCTATCCTCCATGAACTTACCTAGTTCTTTTTTGAACCCTCCCCTGTGGAGTAGAACACAACCATACATAAACCATTCAAAACTTAAATACAATGATCCCCAAAGATACTGCATGGGTCTGCAATATCTGTCACATCTACAATCAACCCTCAATGGGGAGAATGGGCTTCAGGCAGGGAGAGGAGGAGGAGGAAGGCCAAGAAGGGGCAGTTCTGGAGGGACAATCACTGTCTGCAACCTGTGTGGATACCAAGCATAAGTTAATGCTGTCCCTACCACCACTGGTTTACACAGTTCCCTCACCACTGAGTGAGCCCTCCTTCTTGAAGGGGCAGCAGCCAATTGGAGTACCTTGGCAGCTCTGCTTCTTCCATGGGGGTTGGGAGACAGTGTGAACTCACAGGTGTGGGTGGACCCTCTGGCAGGTCTTGCCAGGATCTGCACATTTTAGGGAGATTAATCCTCTTCTTATTCTGTGAGGGGCAAACCCAACCCCCTCCGAGGGCAATTAGGTAGACCAGGGGTAGGCAAACTACGGCCCGGGGGCCACATCCGGCCCTTCAGACATTTTAATCCGGCCCTCAAACTTCTGCCGGGGAGCAGGCTCCGGGGCTTGCCCCACTCCGGCACTCCAGCTGGGGGCTTGCCCCGCTCCGCGTGTGCTGTAGCTCCGTGCAGCTCCTGGAAGCAGCGGTATGTCCCCCCTCCAGCTCCTATGCATAGGGACAGCCAAAGACCTCCGCAGCTCCCATTGGCCAGGAACCATGGCCAATGGGAGCTGCAGGAGCACCACCTGCAGACGGGGCAGCGTGCCGAGCCGCCTGGCTGCACCTCCGCATAGGAGTCAGAGGCCCCTGCTTCCGGGAGCTGCTTGAGGTAAGTGCCGCCTGGAACCTGCACCCTGACTCCCTCCCGCACCCCAATCCCCTGCCCTGATCCCCCTTCCGTCCTCCAAACCCCTTGGTCCCAGCCCGGAGCACCCTCCTACACCCTCAACCCCTCATCCCCAGCCCCACTACAGAGCCTGTACCACCAGCTGGAGCCCTCACCCCCCTCCGCACCCCACCCCCCTGCCCCAGCCCAGAGCCCCCTCCCACACGCTGAACTCCTCATTTCTGGCCCTAGCCCAGAGCGTGCACCCCCAGCCAGAGCCCTCAGCCCCTCCCACATCCCAACCCCCAATTTCATGAGCATTAATGGCCCGCCATACAATTTCCATACCCAGATGGGGCCCTCGGGCCAAAAAGTTTGCCCACCCCTGAGGTAGAGAGTCCATGGCCCAGATCCTCAGCTCTGCCAATCAATAGAAGTTCTTTGATATTGATGGAACTATGCTGGGAGCTACGCTGGTTTACACACCTGAGGATCTGGATTATGCGTGAATCCAACTCACAAAGTTTTCAGTCCCTGCAGAAGAATAAGCCATAGATGGGGAGATCTGGCCCATAAGGCTTTAACCTGCCAGTAGGGTAAGCGGTGTCCCTACTCTCTAAACAGTTATCTGCAGTGACATTAGATACAAGTGTGAAGCATGGAAGCTAAAGTACTGACTAATACATCTTAAAATAAAGCAAGCGTTCACACTAATTACTATTTCAGTTACTCACTCTGATTGCAAACAGAACTCCCGGCCTGGAACAATTCATGTTCATGGACCACAAAAACATCTAAGATTACAGGAGAAAGGAAAGCCAGGCTTGAAAGCTAGGAGGAACACAGGAATTACCACAGTGGATCAGACCAATAGTTCGTCTGATCCAGTACCCTGTTTCCAGCAGAAGCCAGTACCAGCTGCTTCAGAGGAATGTGCATAAAACCCTGAAGTAGGCAGTTGTGCAATAACATACCTACCGGGAAAGGCTTTTCCTGATACCCAGTAGTTAGAGAGTGGCATCAGGTAGGTTTACATCACTTCCAAAGCTAGTAAGCCACACACACACACACACACACACACACACACAAGTCCTTCCTAGTGGGAGAGATGAAGGCCCGCCTAGGTGTCTTAGGCTGGGCACCTAAAAATTGAAGGATCCAAAATGAATGGATTCTTTCAATACTTTGGGCCTGAATAAAGAGCGTTCTTCCAAATGCACTTCTGCTAGGATCGTTTGGATACTGAAAGCAAATGTACCAAAAACAAATGTATCAAATACAGGGACTGACTTGGTGGACAATTTTGTTCAACTGTTAGCCTCTAATATGTCCAATATGGTAGCTATGCTGTGCAGCACCCGTACAAACCGTGATCCGCTGGCAAGAATTTTGCCTGCACTCATGGTCAAGCTACCCCATTCTCCCATTTAATCACATTTTAAGAGAACTCAATTTACAAATATACTGCGAGCACTTATTTTAATTTAAAGCACTGCGGTCTGCCCTTTTTAAACTACCAATCTAAAACAATTCCTGACCTAGCCCATCAATCTGTAGCTTATCAAATTCAAGCCTGCCATAAGCTACTGAGCTTCTATTGTCGCTTTCTCTTCTTTGCATTTAATTTCCTCAGCCATTCTTCGCCCATTTATGCAGAGAAGCAAGTAGATTTAGTTCTTTCCATTTTCCAAAAGAAAAAACAGAACAGAAATATATCTGAATAAAAATATATACACTTGGAAAGAAGCCAACTTAAAAGAAACTAGGTCATGTATAGAATAATACTTTGCACGTTTCCTCTAAGGATCTCAAAGCACTTTACAAACATTTCAGGTGGGATTTCAAAAGCATTCAACATTAGCCTAACTCTGCGCCCATTGAAGTTTGTGGGACTTTTAACATTGCCTTCAATCTCACTCTTAGTTTCCACACACACCTGTGAAATAGATCACTATTTTATCCATTCTCTAGTTGGGGAAACTGAGGCAGGAAAGGGTGTGAGTGACTCGACCAGCATCATCTTGTGAATTAGGAGCAAAGTAGGGGATAGAATACCACTCTCTAGATTCACAGGCTTGTACTACCATAACCACATACCGGTTCCCATTTTGCTAGGGATGAACAATTATTTTTCTAATAAAACTTTTTTTTTTTTTTTTTTTTTACACACGTGAAATGTTTCAGATCAGATATTAAATATGCATTGAATGCAATGCACCCGCCAGATAATAATCTGTTTTTGTGCTGCTAATGGGAAAAAGTTAAAGGATTTTTTTTTAAAAGTACCACTCACTAACTCTGAAATAGGAAGCAAACATATTCTCTACTATGGCCCCGATCCTGCAACTTTTTCTGCCCGCACGGCTCTCAATGCAGCCTTAGGACCTATGTTTGCATTTCCCACCTTTAGGAACTCTTGATAGTTAATTAGTCACTGAGGGTCTCCTCCAGTGTTCCTGAATGCAAAAGAAACAGACTGAGAATGACAAGGAATAATTTTTTTTAAAGAAAGACAGTACAGAGTTGAATATATGGGCCACAGAATTCAAAGAAAATATTTCCTCTAGTCCATATTGAAATCTATAAGCATTGCAAGCTGATTCTCTTCTTTAAAATTAAAAAATGGGCGGAGGAAGAAGAGAAAACATTTTCCTACACTCTAGCTACAAACTTATGTACAAATAAGGGCACCTGTTAAGTAGCAGGGCTGTTGAAAAATGCAAGAAGCTTCACTGCTTCTTGCTATCATTTCAATACCCCATGCAGTGTTGCAAACTCCTGCAATTTCACCATAAGTCTGTTATTTGGTCTCTCTCAAAGCAAATATCTGCTTTCGTTTAAAACAAGTTAAATTTTAACCGTTTTGTGGGCCAAAAGTTTGAAAATATGAACTCTAAAATCAGTTGGTAAATTAAAAGATCCCAATAGTCATGATTTTTAAGCACATCTCATGTTTTAGGAGTGCTTTACTCATGATTTTTAACGTTTGGGATTGGCAATTCTGCTCTGGAGACCCCTTTAAGTACAGTCCTACGCACGTATGCAGTGTTGCCAGCTGTTGTAATTTGATGGCTTGTGATATTTGGTGGTGTTCTTAAAACCCCAGCTCCAGGAGTCAAGCGATTAGATGAAAGTCTTAGCTTTCAGTTTGAAAAAGGGGCAACTTTTAGCCCTCATCGTTTCAGAGAAAGGAAGAAAAGAAGCAGAGGCCCGACTAGCCCCACCAATGAGCAGAAGAAGAATGGAGCAGGTGAAGAACGGAGATCATGCTGCACCCCCTTAGGTGAGGTGGAAGCACCAGTACACCTTCTATACACCCAACAGCTCGGGGAAGTATTGTGCTTCACTAAGGTGCAATGCCTCCTGGTTCCTGCTCCACACCACCCACAATGCAGGCCAATGCCTTCATTGTGTGCAAGAGCTTTTTTGGAATGCGAGTGCTGTTGTTCTACCTTGGCTTGAGTCAACACAATGGGTCAGTATAAAGGATGCGCCTGACACAGTACATCGTAATTCCAAGCTAAAAAAGTAAGTGTCTTTAAAATAAATGCTCGGGCGACTTTCACTGATTGCTGGACCCACGTAGTAGTACCCACGGTTCACGTTAAGCTGAGCCTTCCCAGGAGACTTTCTCCAGTCAATCTGCCCCAGAACAATAGATCCAGGCAATGACGATGCTCTTAGCGCTTGACATAGATGGCTTGTGTGAGATAAGGATGAGAGCCTTAATATATCCAGTAGTCAGTGCACTGTGCAAACGGCAAAGAAAGGTTCTTGTCCTTGGGAGCCAAGCACTTAAAGTCATTACGCTGCGTGATGGGGTAATGCAAACCCCACACTAGACAAGGGGTTAAGGAGCTGCTCTGGGCACACCTGGCCCCATTCTGCCACACCAGCAAGGCACGCACAAGCTGGAGGGGGAGTTTAAAAGGGGAGCAGAGCTGCTTACATATGGACAGACCAGGGAAATCAACAGATCTTCAATCCTCAGCTCCTGAGGAAAGGGCTGACTGAAGGGCAGGAGCTTCTCAGACAACCACTGCCTGGAGGCCCCTCATCCTGGGACACCCTGAGAGGGAGGAATTCCCCCTCTCTCTTGTACTGATTCAATTTGTTTGAATGAAAAAAGAACAAGAGTATGGCACCTTAGAGACTAACAAATTTGTTAGGCTCTAAGGTGCCACAAGTACTCCTGTTCTTTTTGCGGCTACAGACTAACACAGCTGCTACTCTGAAACCTTTGTTTGAATGAGTTCCCCCTGCTTGTTGTTCTCAGACTACCCAGGAAGGGGAGAGACTTGGAAGTGATCTGGCCAGAGGGCCCACCTCTGCAGAGATGGAGCTGCCACACCACACCCAGCCATGAGGCGGTGCTAGCAGCGAGTCTCGTCCCTTCCTGCTCTGTTATTAATGATGACTGGGTTCTTTGGCTAGTGGAAGATTTGAGGACTCACAGGGTAGTTGGGGCAGCGCAGGCATAGCTAGGGACTCTCTCTGCTCTGTCATTTATGGCCGTGGCCAGTAGGAACTTTCTTTTATTAGGTGTTGCACCTAATGGCAGCAAGAGTTAGATGGAAGCAATAGCCCTTTGTTCTCTTAGTGCCCGGTCAGCACATATCTCAGAAATCAAAGGAAACAAATTTGATGGACTGATCGAGCGTAGGGTGCTCAGCACTTCAGAGAATCAGGTTTTTCCATGGTTCCATGGGGACTGGCCCAATAGCCTATAGTGAATTCAGCATGGTGCAGGCATCTGGCCACCAGACAGGGAATTTCAGAGCAGTCAGGAGGTGGGGGCACTTGGAAGGGAAAGCTCTAAACTCCAGAAGGACGTAAATTCCCACAATGGCCCCAACTGGCCAGCCAACAGAAGAAGGAAGCCTGGTTATGTCCTGCAGATTCCACCATAGGCCAGACCAGATGCACAAAGAGACGTGGCTTTCTTACTACATGTTCTAAATCCTAGTGCCCTGTTTAGCTAACATGGCTCTGATGTAGGGGAATCAACAGGAGGAAACCAGGCTGTACATCAATCCTACAATCACGAGGAGTGACTGCAGCTCATGCAGACATACCTGAGCTAGCTTTCATCTAGCTAGTTCAGATACCCAAGCAGAAGCATCAGCAGCAGGGGCTTCAGCATGAACTAGCCACTTAATTACCCAGAGCTCGTACCACCTGTGCTGAAACCCATACTGCCATGGTATCACAGCTCCAGCACGAGCTCTCTCGGGCAAGTCTATGTGAGCTGCGATCACACCCTGTGATTGCAGCATAGACATACAGGCAGGTCTCTGTAACTCAGGGTGTCTAAACCAACACACACCCTACTTCAGTTTCCACCTGCTGTCTCCTCCCAGAGCCCCACTTTCCCAGTCCTCATGGTAGAGCATTTTCAGCTATTAACTGAGGGGGCTAGTCACTTTTAGGGTGCAATGCCTCTGTGCAGAGAACCAGCATAAGATCTACATACCACTTAATCCCTATTCAGAGGTCATAAATGAAGCAGAGCCCTTGTGCCCGCTTGCTACATGGGCTGAATTCCACTCATTAACCCTTTTATTTGTGACTCCAAGATGTTTTGTGTCCAGACAGCTCTTTCCAGCTGGGTTTGAAGCTACCCATGTAGCCCTGTAACAGGGTGTAGCAGGGCCTGCCCTTGGTCCTGCCCCTGCTCTGTTCCAAAAACCACTCAGAGACCTTCTAGCTCAGCAACCATTGGTGCAGTTTATTTACAACATGTAATCCCACCACCTTCTTACCATCAACAGCATAGGGGCTTCAGCCTTAAGGGCTTCTCAGTCACTGCAGCCAGGAGGGAAGAGCTACCCCTCTCCTTCCACTCTGTGGCTTCCCCCTTTCTGTCTCCCTCCCCTCCCTCCTTTCTTCCTTCCTCTGAGGCTTTTATGCAGCCCCCGGCTAATTTGGCAAAGGGGAAACAGCTGCCAGCCTACCAGGCACAGGTTCTCTCTAGGCATCTCCAATCTACCATAATTAGAGCTGGTGTGACAAAGGGCTGGCTCAGCAGTCGCTGCTCAGCACCCTGTCACAAGCCCCCACAGCAAAACCAGGTTTGAAAACGAATAAAAAAAAAAAATGTAAATGATAATACTGAAAAACAGTAACTCTCAGTGGGAGAAACTTCCGGTGTCTAACCTTGTTTCCAACACCCCCACCCCCACACTAAACCGTTCTCATTCATTAAGTCATGGTGGAAGTATCTTGAATTCCTCACTGGTGCTATCTGCACACCCGTTCCTGTTCCCAGTGAAGTCAATGGGATTTTCCCGGTTATTACTTATATTACCATAGCACCTAGGAGCCCTAGTTATGGACCACAACCTCACAGCGGTAGGCACTGATCTCACTGGGAGCAGGAACAGGCCTTGTACACATTTAAACTCACAGTGGACTCAGATGGCTTTCTTCGATGCTACTGTTCCCACTGCTCACATCAGCCTGGATTTATTTACTCGTTGTTTGGTTGCTGTTTCTTTCTTACGAACCCCCTAGCAGTTTGAGTGCTGAAGAGCCAAAAGGTTGTCTGGGATTCTCTCTGCTTTGTTTGTTTGATCTTTGTGGATTTCTAAGTTGCATTCTACTGTATGCTACAATCATTAAAGATCTCCGACATGGATTGTGCATCTTATCCAATAGTGACCTGTAGGGATATTTTTGCTTTGCTTTTTTGTTTCTTATCAACCACCAGTAATTTTAAACAAGACATTTTCACGTGGTTTTAGAACAACATATACATTCACTGTGGCACCTGCATCACTTCTAGTCAAAATGTGCCTCTGTTGCATCAGAGACAACAGAGTAGCTTTCAGCTCGGGAAAGCCTATGGAGACCCCTGTTCTAAGGATTCTGTACACAGCTATTTTGTCTGTTAAGCGCCACTGGTAACAAAATGGCTGCAGGAACAGTAGGTTTCTTAGAAAAATCCCTTTTTGAGATTTACGCTGTAGCTGTGCATTCCAACCAGATCTACGTTTTACATGTCAGGTGCTCTAAATGAGAGCTGAATTTTCATTAATAGGCAAAGGAAAAACATATTAAAGAAAACCACATGAAGAAAACAGAAAGATGAAACTCTACCAAACATGCTTGCTTCACTAATAAAACCAATCAGTTTTAAAGAATTAATTTTTCTTCAATGTTTTTCATTCCATTTTCAATACTTGTGAGAAGCAGCAGGAAGGCAGCACTGAAGACTGGGGTCCGCAGAACGGAGCAACAACAACAAAAAACAAAACCCATCTGTGAAAGATCAAGTTCTCTCCCATTGCCCAGTCAACATGCCTCAAGCCCTGTCTCGTGGGACTTGCTGGGGAGAAGGTACTTTGCCTTCCATGTCTATTCAGCCGTTGGCCTCTCTGCTGACTCCAGTTACCTATGGTGGTATTTGTGAGGTGAACATCGATCCCATAAGAAATGTGATGAGTCAACACACTCATTTCAACAGCGATCAGATAGAGTCACTATCCATTTCAGTCAGATTTTACAAGCAACATAGGCCCTGTGTCCATAGAATGACTTTTCCCCATGAGAGACCAACTTTAAAGTCAATTCAAACATTCACACTGGCATGTTAGACTCTCATGTTGCTTTCACACTAGCTTCACCGGAGAAAATAGGACCATGGTTGTGCCTTTGTCACTATTTTTGTCTTTTTACTCCACTGAGGAAGCTAGAGATAGCCTGGAATTTAACTGACAGTAAGATCGATACACCACATGTAAAGATTTATGACCTAATCCTGTTCCCAAGTTACAGCTCTGATCCCGAAACCTCTTGTACTTGGGCAGATTGCTTCACCCAAGTGCAGACCCATTAATTCAAACACAGAGGAACAGCGGTCAGCTTCCATGCAAGAAGTTGCAGGATCAGGCCTGTGTCATTGGCAAAACTCCCACCAAGGGGGGAAAAATTAAGCCAAAAAGTAGGGCACAAATTGATATCTTTAGGTATTACTGTCATCACCACCAGCCATGGAAGAAACAAACCCAGGTTAGTTGTGTAAATTGTGGAATGTAAGTAGTAAGAGCAATAAAAAGTTAATTGTTGTTGTTAGACACAAGGTAGGTGAGATAACAACTTTTATCTGACCAAATTCTGTTGGTGGCACGTATAAGCCTTCGAACTACACAGAGTTCTCCAAGTCTAGGGAACGAAATCAGAGTGTCCAAGCTAAATACAAATTGGGACTGAGAGTTAAACATAAGGGGTAACGCATGTCATAGGAGGTCATTTGAGATGGAGTGGGCAGTAAGGGTTGATATGCAAAAGGGGTTTGAAGTGGGCCATAAAGGGTTACCAGGCAGGTGTGTGTTACAGACTGTTGTAATGAGCCATGAAATCAGTGTCCCTGTTGAGTCCACGGTTTTTGGCATCGAGCAGCATTAAGTTGTGGTTGTTGTGAGAACCTGGTATGATTTCATGTCTAGTCAAGTGACAAATGCCACGGTATGAAATGGGTGGTGAATAAGGGCTATTTAATATTATTTCAACAGGAGATCTCAAAGCATTTTAAAAGACAGGTGGTTTTACAAAATATGTCATGTTAATACCAAACTAAAAGTCACTTCCTATCATTTCTTCATTGCCAAACACAGAGACGAGGCATTCCTCTGTAACAATAGGATCACCCTGATCAAAAAGTAAACATCTTGATTCTCTGATGCAAAGGGATGTTTGCCTTATGTTTACTAAGCATCAAATTTACAAGAAGAAGAAATTAGTGGTTAGTGGTATCAGAAATTTAACAAAGGTTCTCAAGTCTTGCTATTGAGCCTATAAAAGCCCTAAAAGAACAGATGATTATTAGAACAAACATCTGAGCAAGTGCTATCAGCATCACAAATGTAATAATTAAGAGGCAAACCAAGGGCCCAATTCCACAAGCTTTCTTCCTAGGAGTAATCATTTTACCCATTGGGGTCAGTCACGTGTAAGTACTGGAAAGATCAGGATCTTCGTTTCTACTACTGTTTTGGCGAGAGACTGATCATTATGCAGAAAGTCCTTTCATTCATACATGACCTAATATATGGATGGGCTTTACAGGAAATTTTTCTATCATAATTTAAACAGGTACGTCACAGCTACTGCAGTCTGCAGATAAATCATTCATGTGTAATCTTTTGACAAATAAATGTGACGTAACTATTACAGGAAATCCAGGTAAAACTAAAAACCAGAAGTTTATACAATGGTGCACAGCCACATACACTACTGGGAACCAAAGATAAATTGTGCTAATGCAGGTAAGAGGAATGGCGATTCTATTCTGTGGAAGATCAGTTTAAAAGAGTGTGATCTCCTTCCCAATTTATTCTTATTTAGGCCTCCACCCGCAAATGTACGAGGTTAGACTGTTCAGCTGTTTATAAAATGTAGTATTGCACTGAAATGTACACTGCAACATTCTTCCCAGGCACTCATACGAACTATATAAGGAAATATCCAATTCCAGTGTGTTCACCATTGTGATGATAGAGCTCTGTACACTAGAACAGCCCCTGAGTTGGTTTCCTAAAGGCGTACTTAAATATATCCTAGGCCTAACAACATTGTACTGGACGTTGTCATCAAATGGCAGCATAGACAGCTGCCAAAGCTTGCAGGCTCAGTGCTCTAATATGGAACAGCTGGAAGAGGACCCTGCATTCTTTTCTCTCAGTAAACACTGGGGGCTCTGTTCAGTATCCTACTGCAATAAAGCCTAAAGAATTTCACCTATCAACTGACAGACTTTCCCCCCTCCACAGACTATGCTTTTTGTGTTCTTTTAACCATGTGCAGAAGTCCAAGGTGTACATATTTAATCCTACAAACTATATTAAAATATCTGAGACAAGAACAGGAGGGATTATATTTGTTTGGGGGGGGGGATTTTTTGCAAATGGAATAGAACTAGGTAATTTAGCTATGTGTTTAACCTCATCTCTGCAGAGAGTAGTTTGGACATTTATTTTGGAAGGTTTCTTTAAAAGAGTGTGTGTACACACTTGTGCACACACACAAAGCACAAGTTTAATTTCACTTACACCAATTTAGTTCTCCTAACTTTCACTGGTGTATAAATGAGATCAAAATCAGGCCCATATATATTAAATGTACATCCCTGGGAAAGTACATGCACCATATACACTAACTGAACTATGTACAGCAGCCCTAAATGGTCTAGTAATATCTTTCCGCAGCTTCTGTGGAATATACAGAGCATTCAAAGCCGCAAGGAAAAAAATATATTCAAACAGGACCTGAATGATGAAACAAATTACCATTTAACAAAAGATTAAGATACCTCAGCTAGCCACAGCTCAACAAAATACTCGTTTGTATTAGATAATGAGGAGATTCTTCTGCATGTTGCTTAAAGCAAAGCAAGCCACGTTGTCCAAAAGAAGCCTAGAAAATCCAGACTCTACGTGACCTGACTGACTTATTTCATAGGAAACTGCATAAGAGAAAAATCAATCATTCATGCTACCGTAGTTACACCACTGAATAGACTGTAGTAGTTTGCTGTGAAAAATCAAACTGAAATAAGTCATCACTAGTCTGAAACATAAAATGTAAAAAGGGAAGCTGTTAACAATGAGGCTGGTTCATTTGGAGCCCCAGCTCCCTGACCTCCCCTTTTTTGCCATCATTAGGGTATCAATCAGAGAACAATGTAGCATTCAAAATGGATTGGTTGCACCAAAACTTACCAGGGTTGTTGGCTTCCCCTTCTAGAATGTGCAGCTCAGTGCAATCTGCCAACGAATGCTCCAGGCAGAGCTGGAGGAAACGGGCTTGGGATCGACTCACCCGCTTCAACAAGGAGAGCAAAGCAACAGTCTGCTCGCATTCATTCCAGCCTTTAAACCAACCAGCCAGCACTCCAACCTGATCTCGAAACATCATGATTAGGTTGGGGTGGGGAGTGGAGGGAGGAAAAAAACAAAAAACAAAAACAAAAAAACACCTCTGCAGGGGAAAAAAAATTCCCTCAAAGTTCTTTTCCCCCGTGTCTGTCTCACAATTTTATTTATTAATCGGATGGATTTTTGGACCCAGCCGTCAGCTCAGATGTGGGTCTGGTTTCTCTTCTCCTCTTTCTATCTTCAGTTCAGTGTCCTGATGGCTTCTTGTTAAATTCCCCAAAGATGATGACACAAAGTGGCACAGGGAAATAGGGATGGGAAATTGTATATTATATATACACACACACATAGATATATAAATCTCAACAAGGCACAGGAGTGGATGAATAGCTTCTTCTTCTTTCCCCTCGGGTTATTTTAGCCTAGCGTCTCCAGCTCTCTCCTCCCCTGGGTGGCAATCTGGACCATCCACACCCGCATTCCTCCCAAAGCAAATGTTCACAACTGGAAAGAGAAAAGAATTGCTGATGATGATGACACACTTTGCAAGGAAACGCTATGATTCAGCATGACAGCAGCAGAGCCCGCTTCCTAACATAGCAAAGGAGATTTCAGGTCAACAACACAGGGAAGGGGAACAGGAGGGTGGAGGGGAAAGGCAAGAAAGAAAGGGGGAGGGAGGAAGACACCGAGCCTCTAAAAATTCAGCCCCCATACACAGCAACTGAGAGATGCAGGCTTTGCAGCTAATGGTTTAAAGAAACCTCCCTCCTCCACAGAAGGAGGGAGCTCCCTGTTGCTGCCGTAAAAGGGTTCCTAGTGCTGGGAAGGTTCTTTAGGGACCTACCTGCTTTAAACGGCAACGGCTGCAAGAGACCATTCGTGCAGAAGAAAACTTACACTGCGGCTATAAAGCCCTAATGCAAAGTAGGAGCAGCCCTGGTGCTTTCCTCTCCACCTCCTCCTCCTCCTCCCCGGGAAGCAGCCGAGTTGCTGCAGCTCCATCTACAGCAATCAAGCATCTCAAGCCAGCCCCTTTGGATGGAGGCCCTAAACAGCAGCAGCGTGAGACAAAAATAAACTCTACCCACCCCCGACTTCATCACACAGCCCGGCAGGCACAGGCCAGCCCAGGGAGTCTTCGGGTCCCCCTCTCCCTTTTTAGGCTGCTTAAAAAAATGATCACATCCCCCCCACCACCACCACCGCAAGCTATTTTCCAAATATCTCCACCGATCCACTGCTCCAGCGGGCGGGAGGAAGGGGGATGTCTCTCTCTCTCTCTGTCCTACCGAAGCGCTCATGAAATCAGCCCGGTTTTACATACGCATTTTCCACATTCAAGGCATCGCCTTGTGACCAAAGGAGCGACCAGGTCCATTAGCCTCAAGGGAGCTTTGCAAAATGCAAATGAGCGCTGAGCAACGAGCCCCTTCCCGCCACATAACTGCACCCCTCACCCCCAAAGTTGGGCTTTTCTGCTTCATCTAGGATGGCTCTCAGCCACCCCCCGTGCTGTTCCCCCCAGCCCACGGGGGTGGCACAGACGTGGGCAGGGCAGGGCCAGCCCCTTGGGGGCTCTAAGCACTGCAGGGATGTTTTGGGGAGCCCCCCCCCCATGCAACACGCAAAAAATTATAAACCCCCCCCCCCCCCCGGAGCTGCCGGGGACCCCCGGCTATTGCTTAATCTGCCAATGCCCGGCGCGGAGCGGGGCACAGACAAGCGCCAGGGCGGGGAGAAGAGCTTGGTCCAGCCCCAGGGAAAGCACGAGCGCTGCCGCCCCACCACGGCCAGCTCCCCGCGGCACCATCGCGGCACGCCCCGGGCACCCACCTGGCTCCCCCCCATGCTGACCCCCGGCTCCCTCGGGAGGCTGAGGCAGGTGCCTCGCGGCTGTCAGGCGGGCTGCGGCTGGCGGCGCCCCGGCCGTGCCATGGCGGGGAGCGGGCAGGGCGCGATCCCGCCGGGCGGTGCAGCAGCAGCGCCGGGCGCCTGGCTGGGCGAGACTGAGCCGCGCCGAGCCCCGCGCCCCAGCTCCCCACATGCTACTCATTAGCATAACCCATTACGTCATGGGCTCGCGGCGCGAGGCCCCCGCCCCCCGGGTCGGGGCAGCGCCAGGGGAGCCCGGAGCGGGCCGGGCTCGCGGCCGCGGGGCGGGTCCTTCCTGCCTCGGCCGGCCCCTGCCGCGGGCCCCCAGCACCCCGGGCATGGCGCGGCGCGGTGCAACGCTCCCTGGCCGGCCCCGCCGGGGGCGTGAGACCGGGCCGGGCGGTCCGCCGCATCCCGGGCTGTGTGTGTGCTGCAAATACACCCCAGCGGGCTTCACAATCACACTGTGTGTGTGTGTGCTGCAAATACACCCCAGCGGGCTTAACAATCACACTGTGTGTGTGTGTGTATGCGTGCTGCAACTGTACCCCAGCGGGGCTTCACACTCTGTGTGTTTGTGTGTGTGTGTACGTATTGCAAATACATCCCAGCGGGGCTTCACACTCTCTGTGTGTGTGTGTANGTGTGTACGTATTGCAAATACATCCCAGCGGGGCTTCACACTCTCTGTGTGTGTGTGTACTGCAAATACATCCCAGCGGGGTTTCACACGCTCTGTGTGTGTGTGTGTGTGTGTGTGTGCGCTGCAAATACACCCCAGCGGGCTTCACTATCACACTGTGTGTGCGTGTGGCAAATACATCCCAGCGGGCTTCACAATCACACTGTGTGTGTGTGTATGTGTGCTGCAAATGTACCCCAGCGGGGCTTCACACTGTGTGTGTGTGTGTGTGTGTGCTGCAAATACACCCCAGCGGGGCTTCACACTGTTTGTGTGTGCTGCAAATACAGCCCAGTGCACTTCACACTGTGTGTGTGTGTGTGTGTGTGTTTGTTGCAAATACACCCCAGCGGGGCTTCACACTGTGTGTGTGTGCTGCCAATACACCCCAGCGGGCTTCACACTCTGTGTGTGTGTGTTGCAAATACACCCCAGCGGGCTTCACAATCACACTGTGTGCGCGCTGCAAATACACCCCAGCAGGCTTCACACGCTGTGTATGTGTGTGCTGCAAATACACCGGAGTGGGGCTTCAAACTCACTGAGTGTGTGTGTGCATGCTGCAAATACACCCCAGTGGAGTTTCACACTCAGTCTCTGCGTGTGTGTGTGCTGCAAATACACCCGAGTGGGCTTGCTTCACTCTGTGTGTGTGCGCACGCTGCAAATACACCCCAGCGGGGCTTCAGACTCACTGAGTGTGTGTGCGCGTGCTTGTGCTGCAAATAGACCCAAATGGGGTTTCACATTCAGAGTGTGTGTGTGTGTTCTGCAAATACAACCCCTGTGGGCTTCACAGTCACTGTGTACTTCAAAAATATACAGCAGGGTTTCACATTGTGTGTGTGTTTGTGTGCTCCAAATACACCCCAGTGGGTCTTCACACTGTGTGTGTATGCGTACATGCTGCAAATACATCCCAGCTGGCTTCACACGTGTGTGTGTGTGCACTGCAGAGACACCCCAGTGGACTTCACAATCACTCTGTGTGTGTGTGTGTGTTGCAAATACACTTTAGCGGGGCTTCCCTTCAAACCCTGGGATGGGTGGGTGTGCTGCAAATTCACCCCTGTGGGCTTCACACTGACAGTGTGTGCACTGCAAATACATCCCAGTGTGGCTTCAAACTCAGTGTGTGTGTGTGTGTGCTGCAAATACACCCCACTAGGGCTTCCTTTCACACCCAGGCTGTGTGTGTGCTGCAAATACACCACATCAGGGCTTCACATCACTCTGTGCTGCAAATACACCCCACTGGGACTTCCTCCAAACCCAGGATCTGTGTATGTGTGCTGCAAGTACACCCTATTAAAGCTTCACACCCCACTGTGTGTGTATGCTGTAAATACACCACCAGCTGAGCTTCACACCCACTATGTGTGCATGTTGTAAATACTGTACTCCCACTCACCTGAGCTTTTCCTTGCACAATATATTTATGTTTTCCAAATACTGCAATTGGCAAAGTTTTCCTTTCCACGGTTCTGCAGGTGTGTTTGCATGTGTCTGTAAAATGGGGCAAACACCACCACTGGACAGGGATTCCCCTTTGCACCACTGGATGCGTGCTGGTGCAAATGTTGCCACAGGCTAGGAACTTTTCCCTTTGCATCACAATCTTTCTGTGAATCAAATTGTGTGCGCACACGTGCAGAACATAGGTTGGTGGCATTCATCAGCAATCCTGCAGGAGGAGGATAGGAAGCCCATGTTTGGACCATGACTGTAGATACTCTAGGACTCTTTTAATAAGGGTTTATTGCAAATATCGACGCTGAATGAGCTCTCCTTTCATGCCAGCATGTATGGGTTACACATTGCAGCACTTGTCAATGGGACACTGACCAGGGAGCGGAGGAGACATGTTCTTTCCTCTTCCTAAGTAACAAAGCTGGTTGGTAAAGACCTTTGACTGCCCTTTAAAGTGACTCAGGGAAGCTTTCTGGGTGGCTGGGAGAGCAAGCCTCACCTCTCTTGCTAAAGGGAGAGGGTTAAAAATCCACCCTCCTTTACCCCAGCGCATCTCCACTGGATTCAAGCAGGCCTGCGTGGTTGAGGATGGGGCAGGCGGGGTTCCACACTGGTGCTACCGCAGAGCCTATTTGGAGTCACATGGTGCAATGAGCTATTGGATACTCATTCAAAAAAAAAAAAAAAATCAACCAAGCAATGCCTAGAGCTTGCGGCTTGAGAAACAATGTACCAAGTGTAAGCAAGAGCTTTGCATGAGAGTCACATCGCGTGTATTCTCTGCAATACTGTACCAGCAATCCACAAGGGAAAACGAAAAAGGGAATATCGCCGCCACCTACCATTATCAGCAAATACAAGGGGCGGGAGGGGGGGAGAAATGTGGAAAATGCTCATATAAGGATGTCCCAAAGCATTGCAATGCAAGCACATTGGCTTGGAGCATCTCTCTGGATTAAGCCACTTGAATGAAGCAGGGAGAACTTGCCACGATCTGGGTGGAAACCATTCTGCAAAGTACACATTCCCTGTGGCCTGGGCTGACTCCTCGGTGCAGTGAAATGATGCTTTCCAGGGTGTGCAATGAGTTGTTGATGGTGATACAAATCAATGTGTGTGGCACATACGGAAAAATAAATGTGAATGAGATCAAAATAGTACGGTGTAGGAGACCAGAGTGCCTGTGGAAATTAACCAATCCCGTGCTGCATTGTTGTTTTTAGATGGGTATTAAAATAACTTTGAAATTTCACAAATGTAGCCTGACCCATTCACTGAAACAAGCACACTAGTGTAAATTTGAAGTAATTCCAATGACTGCAGTGGTTCTACTCCAGACGTACACCCGTGTAACAAGAGCTAGACACTACATGATACTACCAATAAATAATAATAATGACAAACTATATTTCAATCATATGCAAATATTTTTATAAATATAAAATGAGAACTTAATATTTTGTATGCATAGATGATTTATACCCAAGCATTAATTATTTATAACATAATAGAACTGAGAGGCTCCAATCACAATGCAGGCCCCATTGTGCTGGGCACTGTATAAACATAGAATCCTAGAATATCAGGGTTGGAAGGGACCTCAGGAGGTCATCTAGTCCAATCCCCTGCTCAAAGCAGGACCAATCCCCAGAAAGAAGCAGGACCAATCCCCAGAAAGATTTTTACCCCAGATCCCTAAATGGCCTCCTCAAGGATTGAACTCACAACCCTGGGTTTAGCAGGCCAATGCTCAAACTACTGAGCTATCCCTGCCTCCCTCATGTAGCAAAGAGACCATCTCTGACCTGGACAACTCAAGATCCTGGTTAATGACAAGACGTCCCAGGTGAATAAAACAAACAGATGGGTAGGGGTAGGGGTAGGGGTGGGAGAGAGGGGAGACAAGGCGTGACTATCAAATGAGCATATTTTCACAGAGACTAGCTGTACGCACATTGTAACATGCCACCTGATTTCAGCCGAGCAGGCAGAAATCACAACTATGTAAGCAATTTCAGTCTCACTTGGCTGTGATTTAGGTGTCAACATATCAGCTGAGCGTTTGTGACTGGTGCATGTTTCATCAATACCGATTGTAAAACTGACTCCAATACATTTTAAATGAAAATCAACATTGTGAAAGGATTGTGCAAATTTTCCCTAGCTGGTGTTATGATAATGACATAAAATAAAGTAGTGGGCAAAGCCAAGAGGATGGGGTAGTTTTATAGCAGTGGTAATTGGTTCTGCTGCCTTTATCTGTAGGGGTTAGTTTGAATCCAGCTTGTAACAATAATGACCAAAAGTTGCCTCCAGATGAAGGCCATTTGATAGTCTAGGTACATTGAGTTCAGTGATTTCAGCCTTTTCCCCCATGCATGAGTGTCTGCATCATAAAAACCACCAACACAATTGACACTTGTTGCAAACCGGGCTGTCCAACTTAGCAGAAAGGCTGAGGAATGAATGGGAACCATTCTGAATATAAAAGGGCCAAAAGTCAAAACCAGTAGTGGGATAGTCATTTTGTAGGGAATGAGATTCTTCCCATTGGACTTTCTAACCATTCTACAGAATGCTTCCGCAGGGCATTAATTTTCTGTTAAATTCTACAGGATGAGCCAAACAAAAACCCAACCCCGTAAAAAACTAAAATGCCATAGGGTTTTCCCATAAGGCAAGGAGACTACATTTAGGCCTAGCCTCCACTTACAAATTTTGTCATTATAACTAAAACAACAAAACCTTCCTAGCATAGGTGCAGCTTATACCAGCAAAAAAGTGCTTTTCCTGGTATAGCTTATGCTGGTTTGGCAAGTGGAAAGCACTTTTATGCCAGCTGTGTCGACACTAGGGCTTTTCTCAGCAAAGAAATGTCACAAAGTTCCCATCCCTAACTGACATTGCTTTCCTGCCGAAAGTTTCTAGTGTGGACTTGGGCTTAGTCTGGTCCCTGACCGGTTCCCCCCATCAGGCACAGGCTGGTGGGGGAATTTGAATTGGTACACCTGTAGCTGTTCTGTGGATAAATGGAGGACTTCCACCTCCACCAATGTCGGTCCAGCACCTTTGATGAGCAGCAAATTCACACACAAAATTAACAGTATTCTAAAAAACGCCAAAATATAATCTCCAAATCAACTCCCTGGATGCTGTTAGAGGAAAACACCATCTAGTGGACAGCAGTAGTAATCACATCACTGATTGGTAAGACAACAGAGTATTCCCAAGTTCTGCACACTGGGAGGGAATAATGCAGGCCCACCTGAGCTATATTGGTAATAATCGAACACCCCTAAACAGGGAAGATCATGCATTTGGTGTGAGCTTCTGGTCTCTGCTCTCTCCCTTCAGCTATCAGTTTCAGGGCAAGACTTACAAACCAGATATATTGGGAACTGTCTGGCTAATGCATTCTGGTTTCAGAAGCACGGCTGCGTGAATCCCCACATGCTCTGTGCCCTTGGCCCCTCATGACATTGGGCTTTCTGGAGTACCAGGCAGGTCCAGCAGGTGAAGAAGTTTGGAGCCGTTAGAGAAAATGATGGCTACTGGAAGGATCAAGTAACGGGGCTGTTGTAGGACAACCCAAGGCTTGGTCCCAGACATCATAGCATTATATACAGAGGGGATCTTTTACTATCCCCCATGGCTTGTGTTTTCTTATCATGCCACACAGAGAGGGGCTCTGGAATGACAGCTGGGAGGCAGATGGGGTGGTAGGCAGTGGTGGGTGGTGGAGGAACGGCCTGTGAGCCAAAGCAGTGGGTGTAATTGTGCAAAGCTGCAGTTGGAAGGTGGAGGAGGTGGGAAGTGGCGGGAGAGAGGCTAGATCAGGTGGAAAATGAAGCTGACAACCACATCTTACATCTGGCCATTTTTAACAGGTGAGGCAGCACATTACAGGCCATGGCCTGATTCCATCTGAGAGCGGATGCAAGGCACAGTTGACCCAGAGGGTGGGGCTGGTTGGCTCTTAGACCCAGATACACAAAGGTATTTTGGCTCCTAACTTTCATTGAAACCAGTGGAAGTTAGGAGCCTAAGTATCTTTGGGGATCCGGGGCTATGACCACGTCTACACTACAAACTTTGGTTGATGCAAGTAATGTCGGCGTAAAGCCGCTGCAGTTAGCATATTGCTCGTGCATGTGCCTACTTGACTCCTTGCGTCAGCGTTGAGAGTACTCAGCTGGAGTGCTCGTGTTGATGCCCACTGCCGTGCACCATGGGTAGGTATCGCAGTGTGCAGCTCACCATCATCCAGCACAATGCCTCTTGGGAAATTTTGGCAACGCATAATGGGGCAGAAACGAGTAATGCAGGAGTGAGTAGGAGCCAGTGATCAAGCTATCATCATGCAACTTTCTCCATCCCATAATACCATCCATATCCCATAATTGTTGTGCTTTTTTTTAAAAATCCCACAAACCTGGGTGGCACATTTCGCTGTCTGCCATCTCTGATGGAAGCATGAAGCCTGCACAGCTCTGCCCTATTATGGTAAGCATTGCCAACACAGGGCACACGATCCAACGGTATTTGAAGAGCCACAAGAAGAAATGCAGCAGCAGGAGATATGATGGTTTTATGGAAGACAGATTGCTGCGGGCTACAGCAAAAGCCAATTCACGGTGGTTGTTGGTGTTCATGGAGCAGCTGCAGATGGTGGAGTGCTGCTTCTGGGCCTGAGAACCAAGCACCCACTGGTGGGATCTCATCATAATGCAGATTTGGGAGGATGCAGAAGTTTTTGATGCAAAAGGCCATGTTCCTTGATCTGTGTGCTTAGCTCACCCCACCCCCTCCAGCACAGCAACACCAAAATCAGAGCTGTACTAGCAGCGGAGAAGTGAGTGGTGATCGTGCTGTGGAAACTTGCAACACCAGATGCTACTGGTCAGTGGGAAATGACTTTGGAGCTAGAAAATCCACTGTGGGGGCTGTTGTCATGCAAGTGTGCAGGGCCATTAATCGACTCCTGCAATGGAGGACTGTGACTCTCAGTACTGTGCAGGACATGGCGGATGGATTTGCAGCAATGGGCTTCCCGAATTTTGGTGGGGGTGATAGATGGCATGAATATCCCTATGTGATGGGATGTACAAACCCCACACTGGGCCAGAAGGTAGCTCTGCCCCTCCAGCCCTGCAGACCATGGTCCAATTGGAGAAAGGGTTGAAAAGGGAGCAACCCAGCTCAGAAGTGGTGAGGAGGACAGATCAACCCTGAAGGTTACTGACAAGGGCTTCAGAGAAGTCTCCCCGAGGGGATATAACTCTGCTGAGCCCAGTTGGGGCTGGCAGTTTGGTTCCCCTTTCTTTTTCTCTTCATGTTGAACTGGAAGCTGGGAGAGGAAAGCAGCAGGAAGAAGTGACCCAAGGAGGGTAACTCACAGGGCACCTTCGGGGGCCAGACACTGTTGACCGTCCTAGGGCCCTGGGTCAGAGCCTGCTGGAGTGGGTGGCCCAGGCTCCCCTACCACTGCCCTATGACCAGAGGGACGCAAGCCTCTTGCCCACCTCTGATTAAAAGAGGGCCTGGGCCGCAAGACCTACCCATTGGGAGGTGGCGCTAAGTGTGCTAACCACTAGGCCACCTAACCCACTGAGGACTCTATCATACCCTATTTTGGCACCAGGCCGCCTTGCCACAGAGTACATCAACAGAAAGGGCAACTTTTCTATGGTTATGCAAGCATTAGATTACTGGGGACACTTCACCAAAATCAATGTTGGCTGGTCAGGGAAAGTGCATGACCCTCACATCTTTAGAGAGACGAGGTGGGTGAGGTAATATTTTTTACTGGACCGACTTCTGTTGGTGAGAGAGACAAGTTTTCGAGCTTACACAGCGCTCTTCTTCAGGTGTGGGAAAGGAACTCCAAGTGTCACAGCTAAATGCAAGATGGGAACAGATTGTTTAGCATATTCTATGTGTTAACTACTTATGCTAAACAATCTGTTCCCACCTTGCACTTAGCTGTGATGCTCAGAGTATCTTTCCCAGACTTGAAGAAGAGCTCTGTGTGGCTCGAAAGCTTGTCTCTCTCACAAAGCAAAGTTAGTCCAATAAAAGATATTACCTCACCCACCGTGACTCTCTAATATCCTGGGACTGACATGGCTACAACTACACTGCATATTCCCATCTTTAAGAGCACTGGACTGTTCAGAGAGCTACAAGCAGGGACTTTCTTTCCTGACCGCTGAATTACCATTGGCGATGTTGAAATAGCCATAGTGATCCTGGGGGACCCAGTTTACCCCGTACTCCCCGGCCTCATGAAACTGGACGTCAGCCACCTCGACAGCACCAAGGAAAGAGTCAACTACTGGCTCAGCAGGTGTAGAATGACAGCTGATGGGCTTTTGGTAGAATGAAGGGACGCTGGCGTTGATTACTGAGAAGATTGGATCTCAGTGAAAAAACATCCCAGTGGTTATAGCTGCCCCTCAAGGCTGCAACGGCAGCAGCTACAGATAAAACACAGAGAGGTGTCATTGTATTTGCAGTCGCAACGGCCAGCAAAAGTTAGGTTTCAGAACTCCCTTCCCTTGTTCCCCAAGAGTTTTAAATAAGATGCTTCAGAGCACCTCTGCACAGCACCACTCTGCAGTCCTAGCTATGGGGAGTATGGCCCACCAGGGGTGAGGGGGCCAGGAAAATTAGAAGGGAATTGTGCGGTTGCATGAAAGTAAAATTTTGCCCCCTATTTCCATGGATATGAGTACAGGACAATGGTACTGAATACTGGCAGTTTTTCACCGGCGGTGGTGATTTCAGCTGATATTCTTGAGTGTAACAAAGGCACAGAGAGCTCAGCGGTTGGTGGCATGTCGAAGCTGCCCGGGCTTGGATGCCGTTAGCTTGTTTACTGCAATGGTGCTTGGGGATGTCACTGCAGACTGGCATGGGAAAGTGTATTTCTTTCTCTGCAGCAGGAAAGCTGTGTGATGGAGTGCCCACCCCACACAAAGCCTGGAGGGGGTAAAGTGGCTAGGCAGGCCAATTAACTGCCCAGGCTGCACCTAAAGAGGGAGACCGGGAGCAGGCCACTAATTGAAAATGGGCTCAGCTTGGCAGGAACAGGATGGGCCTGTATAAAGCCCAGGAGCTGCAAATGACTGAGCCTGGGAGAGGAGCATGCGCAAATGCCAATGACACTGATGTATGCAGGATTGTTGTAGCTGTGTTGGTCCCAGGATATTAGGGAGACTATCTTGTAGCCTGCAGAAGAGCTCTGTATAAGCCATAGGCACCGACTTCCCCTCTGCCCGGTGGGTGCTCGCCCCACGCCCTACCTCTGGCCCTACCCCTGCACTGCCCTCGCCCCACCCCCATTCCACTCCTTCCTCAAAGTCCCCGCCTCACCACACCTTTTCCTACCCCAGCCCCGTCCCCTTCCTGCCCCCATTCCACCCCCTTCCTCCAAATCCCCACCCCTGCCCTGCCTCTTCTCTGCCTCCTCCGCTGAGAGCGCTACATCCCCGCTCCTCCCCCTCCCTCCCAGAAAGTCCTAAGCACCGCCAACGGGAAGCGCTGTGAGAGAGGGGGTCACGGTGTGCTCAGGGGGTAAGGAGGCAAGGAGGGGGGAGCTTGGCTGCCGGTGGGTGCGGAGCACCTGCTAATTTTTCCCCATGAGTGCTCCAGCCCCAGAGCACCCACGGAGTTGGCGCCTAAGCTCAAAAGCTTGTCTCTCTCACCAACAGAAGTTGGCCCAGTAAAAGATATTACCTCACCCACCTTGTCTCTTTAATCATACCAGTGACGGGAATAATTCCTCTGCATCCTGTTCTGTGGAACACAAGCACCGAGTCTCCCAAAAGCAGGGGAGACTACAAAGAAGATGAGGAGACCAGGGTTTGCCATTGTGGTCAATAGCTTTTCCTTGGAGCCATTCTGGAGTGTCAGAAAGTGGAACAATCCGTGATAATAATGCCTTGCCCTTACATAGCATTTTCATGGAAAGCTCTCAGAGCACTTTACAGACATGCACAATTTCTTTGCCTTGTACTGCAGACCTTGGGAAACTGAGGCAGAGGGACAGGTTTCAGAGTAACAGCCGTGTTAGTCTGTATCCGCAAAAAGAACAACAGGAGTACTTGTGGCACCTTAGAGACTAACAAATTTATTATATGCATCCGAAGAAGTGGGCTGTAGTCCACGAAAGCTTATGCTCTAATAAATTTGTTAGTCTCTAAGGTGCCACAAGTACTCCTGTTGTTCTTTTTGAGGCAGAGGGGTGAGGCAGCTTGCCCAGGATCACATCGTGAACCAGGAACAGCATCCGGGTTGCTTGATTCTCAGTTCTAACCCCAAGCCACAAGCCTCTTGACAGTGAGGTGCATTGATTCTACTCAGTACAGAATCAATAACATTTTACCTGGTAGGTGTTCGGGGCTCGAACACTGGGGGGAAATAGTTCTGATTCTGATGTTTATGTTCCAAACGCTCTAAGTCAACTTCTGCTCTCACTTATGTCACTGCAACACTATTGAATCAATAGGGATAGAGGGCTTAACTCAGCACTGAGGACATTGGGGCTGCGGGGGTGTAACTGAGGGCAAGATTTGGCTTTCAGGATATTGATTTACTCCACAGATTTTAATGTACCTAGTACTTGGCTGCTGGACAAAATAAATAAACCCCAGCAGAAGGAGTGTGAGCACTGCGCTGCATGTACATTAAAGAATTCAGCAAATATGTCAAACGCAGAAGCGGAAATCTGACGAGACCGCTGTACAAATAAACAAACGTTTTAATTATTTGTCTCCCAAGGGGGCACAGCAGAAAAATATGAAACGTGGAATCCAAGCACTGCTTGTGCTTCATCATCGTAATACCATGGGCAATTCCATCTCAGGGTCTTACAGGGCTTTTCAAACAGTGAACCTCAGCAGCGGGGGTCACTATCCTCCCCTCCGTGTGGCAGGGAAGTAGCTAGAAAAAGTGAGGCATGGCTAAGTTAAGTGATTTACGCAAAAACATGTAGTCTGTGGCTGAACTGGGAAATGAGCCTAGCACAGTGCTTTCTCCACGTCTATCTTCGCCATTAGCATTGCAAGGGAAATTCGTGACACTGTCTAGGCCAGGGGTAGCCAACCTGAGCCTGAGAAGGAGCCAGAATTTACCAATGTACATTGCCAAAGAGCCACAGTAATATGTCAGCAGCCCCCCCATCAGCTCCCTCACCCCGCTCCCAGCGCCTCCCTCCTGCCCACCGGCAGCCCCATCAGCACCTCCCGATCAGCCGTTTCATGGCGTACAAGAGGCTGGCAGCGGGGGGGGGGGGGGCGGAGGGCGGAGCGAGGGCACTGCAGGCTCAGGGGATGAGGCGGGAAGGGGTGGAGTGGGGGCAGGGCCTGTGGCAGAGCCAGGGGTTAAGCAGTGAGCACCCCTCGGCACATTGGAAAGTTGGTGCCTATAGCTCCAGCCCTGGAGTTGGTGCCTATACAAGGAGCCACATAGTAACTTCTGAAGAGCTGCATGTGGCTCCAGAGCCACAGGTTGGCCACCCCTGGTCTAGGCCTTGATTCAAAGTAATGAAACTATATGCCACCATCCCTTAAAGGGAGAAAATTATTGCCGTAAATCTTACCATCAGGGAGATAAGGACCTCTAGTCAACCAATGAATGCACTAGATCCCTATTTTTCAGGAGGTTTATATTTGGGGATATGAAATCCAGTCAGGAACTCTGTTATATGAAATGCACTTTCCAACAACTCCCTATACATCCCGCACGAAAGATCCATCTCACAGACACGCTTATGTATCTGCATGGAACACGCTTTAGTTTTCAATACGACTTGCAGCTAATTAAACAAACATGAAACGTTCCCTGCCAACAAAATGGAGCCATCTGTTAATCCTATAACTCAGTCTTAATAAATGGTCAATCAAAGAATCTCCCATTTCCTTACGTTGGTGCTGACAGAACTCATACAGTTATAACGTGTTGACGAATGGCAACTGGAGCTGAGAGGATACACCATCTGCTGGGTTTGTGTGCACATCTTGCATAGGAACATATGACAAGGGATAATAAACTATATTCATCAATAGTACAATGAGCTCAAGACAGAATGCCTGACATCAAGAGTTCGCTCGTAGTTACATAGCACTGTTTTACCAATGGCTGATCTTGGGTTGGGAGCTACTCCTATGAAGTTTTACATTTTGCCACATTTGTGGAAATACTAATCCTGCAACACAAATAAATAAAGTAATAATTATCACTATTATTAATAAACCATTGCACCTATCATCTGAGGAGCTCAGGACACTTTATAAACACTAATTAATTAACCCTCACAATGCCCTGGTGAGATACATACCCTTATAAAAACAAATATGGGGCTGACCCACAGTGGGAACCCAAAGCACTGCCATGCTGTTTTTATACCTATATGCTTTTAAATCATGACTGTAGGTGTTTATTGCAATTTTTAAAACAGAAGTGTTATTGTTACATACAAAAGAAATACCCTGGTGCATAATTGTCTGGAAACAATCAGCTCAAGTGATGCATCACTACAACCCAGATTTTCAAAGGTATTTACGTGCCTAACTCCCATTGGTGCCCAGATAGTAGGAAAAACTTTCTAATATGAGTTAAATGGAAACAATTGCTCACCTCCAATGACACTATATGACAGCATATCTATGTACGTAGACGTGTACCATGGTGTCCATCACATCAGGACCCACATGTCTGATCTCACTAAAACCCAACATTAATAAAAATATTAGTATCTGCATAATAAAATAATGAACTACAGAACCTCCTGCCTTTACTACTGGAATGGAGGACAGGGAATGATTGACCAAATGCCAGGGCTTTCCGTTCATACAACTTTGTATTCTGAAATTAAAATATATACTCCATACAAAAACGTATACCGAAGAACTACAGTAAAAGAATAATCAACTTGCAAAATCAAACCAACAAAGTCAGAAAAAGCAACCTTAACTCCTCCCCATGGTGCATTATGACATAGTCCTTAACATGATCACATGCTATTTATTCCTGAAGGATTCCTGTCTCATTACGGGTGCAATTCAACCCCATGGAGAGAGTCGGCAAAAGTTCTGGGCCCCACTTAAGACCCCTGGAATCCTTATTTTTGTGAAGATTTAAGTTTCAGGGGTGCATAAGCCTTATTCTTATTCTCTGAGCAGGGCTAAATTTCACCCTCAGTGCCCAAGTTAGGTGAGACAGCTATTCATGATTTATTTTTATCCTTGTCGTTCAATGTGTGACCCATACTTCATAGCCTGCAATCCCTCCAAATCCACAGTGAATGAGGCAGTGAACTTGTGAATTATTTTTCTATTATTAATTATTATTATTATTTCTGTTCTGGCAGTACCTACACGCCTCAATCATGCACCAAGGTCTCCTGGTGCTAGGCGCTGTACAAATACAGAACAAAAAAAACAGTCCCTACCCTGACATGCTTGCAATCTAATATCAGACAAGAGATGACAAGGAAATGCACCAGAGATGGGGAGCACATGGCGATGGTGAGGCAGTAGTTGTCAGCAGGACAGGCTGTGGTCATAGTTCACCTATTGCCAAATCATTGTCAAGTGGTTGTTTTGTTAACACCTGCCTCATGGACCATCACATGTGAACCAGAGTTCCAGCCTTTCACGGAATGTTTGTCTCTGCCATAAGCACATGGTAATTCATTGGCATAAGGTTGCTCATGAGAGCTGGGCTACTAACGCTTAAACAAAATGAATAGACCAACCGGACATACAAAACACCCCTCACAAAAATGTTCTGGACAGCTGTCTAATATGGTGATCTACGCAGTCCCTGATTAAGAGAAGCTAAGGAAATATGGGCTCTGATGCATTTATTTAAATAGGGTGTGTGTCATATTTTTAGCTTCCAACTTCAACGGTCCCCCTAAATTTAAACACAGATGTGGGCCCCAAGTGTGCCAACACTTTTGCACGTGCTTAACTGTACCCAGCTGAGGAGACCCATTAGAGTCAAGCACGTGCATGAGTGTTTGCAGAATTGGGGCCTTCGTGCCTAGGACTGCACCATACGTGTCTGGTAGCGAGATGGCTAACTCCCATATCCTCTCACCATGTTTACACATGGAGGTCTGATTTTTCAAAATATCTCCGGTCAGCTCTGCTGGTAGTGACAGCAGCTTGTCTGAGGATTCGGAGCTGCAGGCAGATGGGCTTGATGAAACAAGACGCTGATCTCTCCTGAGGCACTGTTCAACCGAACGCTTGAGGCCTTGGGCCCAGCTCTTCCCGAAGGACTGAGAAATCTGCACAGGCTGGGAAATCACTCATGTAACAGCCCCTTTGTGCCAGCAAGTCTCTTGGGAAGCTTGGCCCACTATATCTTGGTAAACAAATGAGGGTGGCACCAAGCACAATCAGTGCTTTCTTAATTAATTATTAATTAAATGATGGTAACGTGCTTGGCACCGTACGAGACAGAGAACAAAGGCCGTCCCTGCTGCAAAGTGGTTATAATCTGAGGGGGAAATTCCATAGGAGCTGTCAGTCTGGATCACCCACATAACCTATCCAGTTGCCTGTCTCTGATGGCAGTCAACAGCAGATGCATCAGAAGACAGCTGTGAGATAATCTGTCCTCCACTAAGGTCCTTCAGCTCTTTAATAGTTAGATATTGTTTTAAGTCCTGAAACAGGAGGTTTAACACACCTTTCAAAATCTGTGTTATCATGAATTATTATAACTGGATATGCTTGATATTCATATCATTATCCAGTCTCTTTTTGAATCCTGTTAAGTTCTTGGACTCAATGACATCCAGTGGCAATGAGTTCCACAGTCTAATTGTGTTGTGTTCTCCCTCTTTTTCAAAAGTGGATTTTTTTTCATGATAAATTGTTGACATTGTCCAAAATTTTCATTTTGGGTGAAAATTTTCATATTTTTTATTCAAAAATATTCTTGAACTAGTTATTGGGGGGTTTGTTTGTTTGTTTAATAAAAACTGGGCTCGGATCCTCAAAAAATGCCAAACATCATTTTGATAAAAAAAATGTAGAAAAAAGTTTGATTAAAAAGATCCCTGGCAAAATTTCAAAAACATGAATAATTTGTCTATTCTGAATCCTTTCCAATTAAATCAATGTTGAAATTTGAAACTTTTGTTGTAAAACTAGTTTTCACTTTTTAACCAGTTCTACTTATGGTACGCATAGGTCTGCACAGAGAAGCGGGGTGAGTGACTGTGACTCAATGGAAATAAGACAAGATCCAGTGAGGAGCCCAGCGGAACGAATAACTTTGAGCGACGTTTTTCCGTTTTGTGAATGCCTCGTAGAAGTGAGGGTTAAAGAGGGTCTTGGCTGTGAACAGACTATTAACTAGACTAGCAACTGGGATAGGAAGGCCACTTTATGCTTAGGAGGCAGCGTGCAGATGGGAGATAGAGTCCAGATTGTTAAATCCTGTTCTGCAGAGACCTCTCACAGTCTGTAGCGAAGATGGATACATTAAATTATGACTCACTCCTGTTCCATATTGCCAGGAATAATGCCTCTGTGCACTGATATGGAGGCTGTTTTTCAGTGACTCCTCAGCAGGGCTGCATAAGTGGTGGCTGGCACGTCTGCGTGACAACAGGCACAGAAGGCACAAACAGCAGACTGGGCAATGCCATGCTGGATTTCCTCACAAACAAGACCTGATGCTCACATGTGTAAGGCTCCGAGGGCTGTCTACATTGGCGCCCATGCGTTCAGCTCGAATCGTGCATCACATGTTGTTCACCCTAAGGCTAGGTGGTAACCGTAACATGTTTATACACCCCCATTCATGGTAAATCCTGCCTCTCCACTATCCAAACTCAGCTGACCCTCGGTTACTCTCCACAGCACATTCCTTGCACCAGATGGAAAACTCAGCAACAACAGAAACAAACCCATGGAACCAAAGCCCGGCTTATCCACTCACTGTGGTAGTCAGATGATGGGGTAGGATGCCGGCCAACGATAGCATGTCTGATGGCCTTCCACATGCGTCCAACACAAATGGGGACATTTCTCCTCCCTGGGCAGCACAGGGGTTGTTGTTACATATCCATTAGGCTGTTTGCTTTTTCCCCCCCCAACTATATTCTTGCCCATCTTCTCGAGGAAAGTAAAAGGCTGAAGGCATTATAAACAGGACATGTTTGATCAGTCTAATTGCAAAAAGCCATGGCTGGTGATTACTTCATTTTAAATTCTCAGACTTGGTTGTAAGGCATCATCCAGTCTTAGGACTTGTTAATAGACAGCTTTAACTGTATCTGTTCAGAAACTGACCTAATTAAAGTAGTACAACCCCCTCCTTAGTGTGGATGCAGTTATATCGCTGTAAAGGGGTCTACAGCAGCATAGATTATTCCCATAAATGTACAGAAAAAAAATGGTTACCTACCTTTTGTAACTTGTTCTTCGAGATGTGGTGCACGCGTCCATTCCGATTTAGGTGTGCGAGTGCCCCGAGCACGGCTGTCAGAGATGTTTCCCCTAGTGGTATCCGTTGGACATGTGCTAGCACTCGAGGAAGAATAAGCTATAAGGGTATAAGCACCTGTACACTGGTATAACTGCATTCTCTCCAGGGGGTGGTACTGCTTTAACTAAACTGATTTGTAAAGTGACAAAGGGAAAGTAGTATGTAAACCAGCCCTTATACTGCAGGGAGGTAGGGCTCACGTGTGGTCTGATGGACAAGGCACTAGAGTGGGACTCAGGATGCCTGGGTTCTCCTCCCAGCACTGGTACTGACCATGGGCGGTGTGTGGCATAGGTAGGGGAAGGCTGTACCTCCTGAAAGAGCCTGGTGTGGCCCTACCTATGCTCTGCCCAGAAGGCCCCCTCCTGCTTGCCCTAATGCCCTTCCTCTTTGGCCCCAGCCCAGGCAGGCGGGTCACTCATCTTCAGGCCAGGGTTAGGGAGGCCATGGCTGGCTTGTGGCCGGGACTTGGGGTGGCTGGGGCCTCCGAGCGCTGAGGGGCCCTCACGCAGTGGGGCCACGCTGCCCAGCACTGGTGGAGGGCTGCCTGCCCTGTGCTTGGGGGCACTGGGGGTGGGGGTTGTGCGCCACCCGCCCAGCACTTGGGGGTCTGTGCACCGCCCGGTGCTTGGGGACTGGGGGGGCCATGCACTGCCTGTCTGGCACTCTGGGGCTGGGAGCTGCACGTCACCCAGCCTGGTGAGTTGGGGGAAGGGGCTAGCAGCCGTGGGGAGGGGAGGACTCTGGGCTCCGGAGGGGCCTCAGGCAGGGGTGGGAGCTAGCCTCCCTGAGCCGACAGGTCACCTGCCACCCATGGTACTGACCTACTATGTGTCCTTAAGCAAGTCAGTTCACCTCTCTACACCTCTACTTGTATTCCTGTCCTTGTCTATTTAGATTGTCTATTTAGCTGTTCCCAGCAGGTTATGTGTATTCACAGCACCAGCACAATGGGGCCAGATCTGAGCTGGTGTCTCTAGGTGCTCCTGTCAAATAAATAAATAAATACCCCCTGAATCAAGGAAGAGAAGCTACCTGTATAATCAGGTGGGAAGGGGCCGAGGGGAAATACTCCTTGTGGAAAAAAAACAACGAGGAGTCCGGTGGCCCCTTAAAGACTAACAGATTTATTTGGGTATAAGCTTTCATGGGTAAAAAACCCACCTCTTCAGATGCGTGTCCAAAAAGAGCATCTGTAATGCAGGGCACAGGAGGCTCAATGTTCAGAGGGGCTAACCCTGCCCAGGGACTCTCAGATGAGTGGCTCTGGGACACTGCAACTTTTTCTCTGGGAGTGCACCTGCGTGGTGAGAGATGTTCTCATAGTCAATACACAATTAAATTAGAAATAATAATACTGAACATCCAGCCAGCACGTTCCATTTTCAAAAACTCTTGGCAAACATCATTCAGTCCTCACAACACCCCTGGCTATTATCTCTGTTTGATACATGGTGCAAGTGATGCTTCCTTAGTTACCAATGGAGTGACGGGGAGCAGAGATTAGAATTCCAGAGGCAATCCCAATACTCACTTTAATAAACCACGCCACTTCCTAATAAATCACAGATGGCCTAATGTATTGTCTCTCAACCTCCCAAAGACCACCCATGGCTTCTTGGCACGACCTTCCAGTTCCCATAATCCATTCCGGCCATGAAGGTTTTTGCATTTGGAGTCATGGCAAGAAACTGCAGATAATTTAGGGCTCTGGATTGGGGACTCCTTCTGTGCACAGTGCTCAGCTCCAGTAAAAGAGGCTGGGAGATGCCTCTTGAAGCCAGGCTTTCCCTCCACGGAGTGAGTGCTGTTTGGAGGGAAGGGGGAGGCCTGAGAAGCTGCTCTGGGAATGGAGGGGGGCTGGTGGAGCAGTGGCAGAGCAAGGAGGAGGGAGCAATTTGCTCCTTCTCTCCAAGCCCATCTCCCATAGTGAGGGTGGGAGTTTGCTATTTTTACTTTGGTGTCTCATCCCACCCGAGGAGAAGTCTTGGCCTAGAAGTTACATCACCCTGCATTACATTAGCCTTTCCTGTATTAAGAAGCGAACAGCATCATTTCTCTTCTCAACACCCATTTTTATTTTATTTATTTTTTTGATAGAAGACAACTGTGTTTTCTGCTGTCTTTCAGCTCCTTTTCTTACTAGTGATATGAGGGAAGGTAACATGGTTAGCCTGTTCTCATTCATGCAGAGGTAATGAAGGGTATGGGAGAGTTGGCAAACCCACAGACTAGGCTGTCCATGTCATGGAACAGGACACGCTGCCAAACTAATTAGTCTCTTCTCCTTGCAAAAGTTAACCCTTCATAATCCACAGCTGTCACACTAGCAAGAGTTAAAGCCCTATAAGTGCAGTGTGGCATTCTATACACAGTGGGTTCACTTAGATGTTCTACTCGCTCGATAGTCGTAGGAGCCTGAAGTAAAACTCACTGTCAATGGGAATATTTCCAATCACTTCAAGGGACTTTGGATCAGGCCGCGTGCACACACAAAATCTCTTTCAAAGCAGCAGAAAACAAAATACAATTACAGAAGGTCCATTACCACTAAATGTCCTGAATATCCTTAACTCTCAGTAACTTCAACAGGAGTAGAGCAGACCAGCACTTTCCATGGCCAAGTCTGTCAGATACAAAATAAATACATACGGATTTATACCGAAACTAAGAACAGATTCTTAAATATTTGGTTTCCTTCATTTTTCATTCTTTAAAGTGCTAAATATCTAAATTATACAGGATTAAAATTATATTTTCTTCTAACTTCACATTTAAAAACCTATATATATTATTATAGGAAAAGTACTTTCAATTTCAGTTGTATGTAAGCCTTTGTTCTTTTCTTTTTAATGTTTAGCTCACCTAAATCTACTTGTCAAAATAATCTCTAATACTTCATGAACATCCAGTCAGCAGTTATCAAAAAACTCATTCTTCATACATCTCCTACACACTTCTTCTGTCCATATTACCAGTGTATATGCAGTGTTCCAGTAACTGTATGCAGTGTAGACATGAAAAGGATGCTTGAATTGGTCTAGTAACTAACAGCAAAACCATAAAATTACACTGCAGTTCCTCCCATGGACAGAAAATGCTTTAGGTTCTACATCCCGCATTTGAGAGTACAACTCGGTAATTCTTGGTTTTCCACTAAAAGTCTGCTCCGTGGGGATCATCCTGGAAAATGTGTTCAGGGTCATCTTGATCTTGCTCCTTTTTACTGCAAAGTGGAAAAGATTCTTGAACAAACTGCCTACACATTGGACACTGTTGAAAATATTTCACACACCCATCGCACAGACACGTATGCCGGCAAGGCAGGAGGACCCAGTTCACTGTTCCATTCTGGCAGACGACACAGTCTTTACTGTTTTCCTCATGTAATTCTGATTCAACTTCGGCCAGGCCAGCCTTTTCCAGCAAGCTTTTGTCAGTGCTGCTCTCTCCAGAGGCATTGCTCGAGGGCGGGACACTGTTGCTTGCAGACATGAAAAGTTGCTATGGACAAAACACACACAGCCAAGTTTCAGCAGAATTCAGTAATTGCACGTTGTCTTTATAGTCCAATGTGATCTACAATAGAGCAAATGCGAACTAATGGGGCCTTTCTTCTCTCTACACACATGCTTCCTATTAAGTTCAACACACAACCAAATTCAGCCCTGGAGTGAATGGACACAAATCCCTTGACTTCAGTTATGTATATTTTGGGAAGATAAAGAGGTGCAGAAACACTAAGGGGAAAATTAGAGATAAGGGACCAGATCCCCAGCTGCCACAATCAGTGTAGTTCATTGACTTCCGTGGAGCTATACAGGTTTACAATGGATGAGGTTAAAATAAATAAATAAAGATATCCTATCTCCTAGAACTGGAAGGGACCTTGAAAGGCCATTGGAGTCCAGCCCCCTGCCTTCACTAGCAGGACCAAGTACTGATTTTGCCCCAGCTCCTGAAGTGGTCCCCTCAAGGACTGAATTCACAACCCTGGGTTCAGCAGGCCAATGCTCAAACCACTGAGCTATCCCTCCCCCCCAATAAACTAGGGCTGTAGGTTCTGGTCAAGGCTTTGTACTTTCTAGCATGCTGCTCCATATACCTGGAGTTATGTCCCTAATCTCTTCTACCAAGCACATACTCTCTCTCTGCCTTCAGATCCACCACATTTTATCATCTCTTGTGTTTTCCTGTCTCATTTTATCTAGACTGCAAGCTCTTCAGGGCAGGGAATAGGTCTTTCATGTTTGCAAAGGGTCTGTGTTCACAAAGAACTACCTAACACTTATGATGCTATATAAACATGGTGTGTAAAACAACAGCATTACCGATATACGTCAAGCATATAATTCCAAGGCACTGGAAAAGGAACAGCTGACTCATTAAGAGAATGGGTAACACTGAAGGCTACATTAACTTCCTAAAGTGTCCAATTGCAAGGGGAAACGGAACTTTCTGAAGATATCTGGCTACTGACCTATCTGGATGGAAACCTGCTCTTATATTCTATTTAAAAAGGCAGTTAGAATACCATATACACAGAGAGTGTATATCTATGTATATAAACACAAATTTGTACCCACAATTCAAAATTGTAGTGATTATGCAGATCCATTATTATTTGTTTATTGCCAATGGTATGTTTGATGTGGTAACAGTACCCCCACCATAAAGCATACGGGGATATTTTAGGGTGGGTTATGTGGAGCAAATATCTACCACACAAATTGCTGGACTTATTGAGATAAATCTATTCATGGTTTAAACTTCAAGTCAACTGAGTTCCATCAAGGAATGAAGTTGGCCCATTCTTTATAATTCATAGATACTATATAGACATTATCTGTGTATTGAGTGTATTGTATTTTACTGTTATAATAGAAAAACAAAGACTTTAGAAGTGATCATAAATTATTTTCAATATCCACTTTCAGCACACTGATTTTATGCTGCACACTTGGCCCAATCCAAAGTCATCAGAAGCACTCTCATTGACTTCAATGGGCTTTGGATCAGGCCCATTCTGAATACTCTAATATTTGCAGCTATTATTCCTGTCAATCTGTTACTACCACTTTGATAAATCAGGAGGGCCTGGGGTTGCCTGGAATATAAATATATAAAAAATAAGGGATTTCTGTAGGAGAGTTCAGACATTTTCAGATACGAACGTAGGTTGCATTGTAAGTTTGCATGGAACTAATTTAGTGACAAGATAAATTTAACCATCATCCAGTTCCTTGCATATTAACAGACTGAAAAAGCTAGATACTGTACCAATTTAGGGTAACTGTTGTCTACACAAACTAAATGAATATTGCAGAGTGAAGTAAGACTCAGAACACAGCTTACCTTAAGGTCATGAAATTGACCTTGGGCCAGAAGTAGATACTGATATAATATTCGGCAGGAAAGTCTGTAACTCTCATCAGGAATATGAATTACGGACACCATTGAAATCTAAAAACAGAAGTTTTATTTAGCACTATCTCCTTCCTTGTTGATTTATATACGTGCAGTGACATGCACATCACATACAAACAATAGGGAGTCTATTCAGAGATTAGACAAGGTAAAACAAGTATATGGTTCAGTTTATGTCTCTTCATAGGGTACGTCTCCACTACCCGCCGGATCGGTGGGTAGTAATCGATCACCAAATGTGCTTCCCGTCGACTCTGGAACTCCACCAGAGCGAGAGGCGGAAGTGGAGTCGACAGGGGAGCCGCGGCTGTCGATCCCGCGCCGTGAGGACGCGAGGTAAGTCGATCTAAAATATGTCAACTTCAGCTACGCTATTCTCGTAGCTGAAGTTGCGTATCATAGATTGATCCCCCCCCCCCAGCGTAGACCAGCCCATAGCCTGTTTAACTGTTTGTCTTGTTTCTAAGGGTTGCTTACGGTACTGTCCCATATAGCTGTTGAACATGTGATCAAACAGACCAATCTAAGCATCAGATTCTACAGCCACTCTGTGCTGCAGAACTTCTTCTGTGGCTAATCCACAGTGAAGATTATCCTACTACTGCTCCCAACTAATGGACTTGGGCTCCAACCAGAAAAACACTTAAGCACATGTAGTCAAAAGTAGACAAATGCTTAAATACCTTGCTTAACTGGGGACTTAAGTGATGATTGTAACCTCTTTGGGACAGAGGCTGTCTTTAAATTCTGTGTTTGTACAGCACCTAGCACAATGGGGTCTTGGTCCATGACTAGAGCTCCTAGATGCTACGATAATACATTACTGTTTACTATTGTACGTGCCTCATACTGGACCACTGCACAGCAATGAATCTCATCCAGAGAGAGCATGACTGAAATTGTGACTGGCTCTTGCACAGGGGCACACAAAGAGGGGGTGAGGGAGGGAAACTCCTTGAGTACCCAGTAAAAGCCAATCACAATCTGGCCTTAAAGAACCGTATATAGTACAAGTCCAATACGACTTGCTCTTCTGTGGCTGGATTCTAGCCTGCCTTGGACAATAGCAGTAACCTTTTCAGCTAAGTTCTGACTGCAGAATCTGTTACTGATGATGTAAAGGGAGAACACCTCCACTGTCACTTTCCTATTTGTGTTCTCCTTGCTACCACAAAACACCCAGAAGTTGGTTTTCAGACCCCAGATGGCATTTAGAGGTATCATCATTCAGCCTGTAAACAGAGCAAATACAGGACATAAAAGTCACTGAGAAGGACAAGATATGGAACCACAGACTGATTTTTACAGTCACGTTGCTGACAATAATAGTATTTTATGCTTATGTATTGTTTTCAAGCCAAGAAAAGAACCAACCAACTATAATGGATTGTAAAGAAGAGAGAGAAGCCCAATATTATTGCAAATTCCAAGGCTCTCGGAAGAAAAAGGAATCTACAAGATGTTTTTGTTTAAAGTTATTTAACAAGCTTGGGGATCAGACATGCATTTAGGATACCTCTAGTTAGCTAATGCAAATATAAAGCATGCAGAGATTTAAATGAATTAAACATATGTATTTATACTAATCACATTTACTATCCCCCAGGGCTAGCTAGAGCTTCATTTTTTTAATCACAGGATATTTTACATCTTAATAGTGATCCATTTGTTTAGTTTTGGCATCAAGATGTCCCTAATACAGGTCTGTCGCATCTTACGCTGGGGTTACGTTCCGTAGTCAGCGCGTAAAGCAAAAATCGTGTATAGTCAAAATTACGAGTGTAATGGAGAGCGAAATTGCCCGCACCACAGGTACAGTATTAAAATTATTTTTCTCATTTTGTTTTTGCCGACCGCGTAAAGCTGAAATCGCGCATGCTAAATGCTCGTAAGATGCGACAGACCTGTACTCAGGATGACAGATTGGTATTAGATCACAAGAATTTAAGAGCCAACAGCCCCAGTTCTATTCGACCCAGTGTAGTTGCACTATTTGCAATAAGCAATGATTATTACATAGATCCCCGCTTAATAAATGGGACCTGGTCTACAGCTGCATTATTAAAACCATGTTTTAGTTCACAAGAAAAAAAATATATAATAGAACAGTAGAATATATTGAGTAGTATCCCTTAAAATAGTATGCAAACCCTCTGTGGGTGCATATACACTGCAATTAAAAATCTACAGCTGGCCCGTGCCAGCTGATTCAGGCTCATGGGGCTTTGGCTGTGGGGCTGTTTCACTGTGGTGTAGACTTCTGGGCTCGGACTGCAGCCTCAACTCTGGGACCCTCCCACCTTGCAGGGACCTAGAGCCTGGGCTCCAGCCTGAGTCCAAGGACCCTGCGAGGTGGGAGAGTTCCAGAGCTGAGGCTGCAGTCCGAGCCCAGAAGTCTACACTGCAGTGAAACAGCCCCACAGCCCAAGACCCGCAAGCCCAAGTCAGCTGGCACGGGCCAGCCATGGGTGTCTAACTACAGTGTGGACATACTGTTAGGGTTCTCACTATCCTCTGTGTTTCAGAAGCTGCTAAAAAACCCAGGAGAAGCAGCAGTGTACATAGATTCATAGAGTTTAAGACCAGAAGGGACCATTAACTCTGACTTCCTGGATATTACAGGCTGTTAAATTTCACCTAGTTACTCCATTATTGAGCCCAATAACTTGTTTGACTAAAGCATAATGTGCATTTTGGCTTAATCATAATCATATTTTCCAGAAAGGCAACCAGTCTTGAAGACATTAAGATATAGAAAATCCACCACTCCCCTTAGCAGATTTAACCATCACCGTCACTGCTTAACATCTGGTTTTAATTTCTAATTTAAATTTCTCTGGCTTCAGTTTTCTAGACACTGGTTCTTGTTCCGCTTTCTCCACTACATTAGGAGCATTTTGGTATTTTTCTCCCCACTAAGTACTTACACACTGTAATCAAATCAACTCTCAGTCAGTTTCAGCTTATCAGAAAGATTAAGCTCTTTATGCCTCTCACTAATGCACTTTCTCCAGACCTCAAATCATTCCTGTGGCTCTTTTCTGCACCCTCTCCAATTTTTCAACTTCCTTTTTAAAATGTGGACAGTTATTGGTCTCACGAATGCAGGACACAGAGGTAAAAATCATTCACTTACTCCTAACTCAGTACTCCCGTGTTTATACATCCAAGGATCACATTAACCCTTCTTGTCACAGCCTGGCACTGGGAGCTCATGTTAAGTTGCTTGCCCACTGTAAACCCTAAATCCTTTTCGGAGTCCAGTAGGTATGAGCTGCATTCCTTATCTGCATGTGGCTGTATTTAATCACATTTTGTTTGAATGGGCCCAGCTTACCAAACAATCCAGACTGCTCTGTATGATTCCCCTGCCCTCATTGTTATTTATTGTTTATTTATTGTGTGATATTCTGATTAACTAACATGTCATGTCATTTATAGTCATTGTACGTTGAATAGATTTAAGAGCAGAATTATCCAAGTATAAAGTTGACCAGTAGTCAGAAGGGATAAGTATGTATTAGGCACCTAAGTAAGTAGGATTAAAATTTAAGGCCCACAGGCTGAGGCCTATAAAATGTCAGCTTAGCCATACTAGGCCAGAAGCTTAAGCAATGCTTGACATAAGATAGTGACCAAAGAATAATCCAATGCCACAAGATTACGGGAAAAGATGTGCCAATGAGTGGCATTGTGAAAAATTAACTGCAAAGTTAATTTTGGACTACAAGGTACCCGGTAGTCACATTTCTTCTAACAAATGCCCTAATCGATGTGCGTAAATGCTAATGAGAACAAAAGGAACTATAAACAACCTATGAAAAATGGGGTTACCTAGTATTCTTAGGGGACACAATGCAAATGAGGAAAAAGAGGGTGGACACCTTCATGCACATGTGCAGAGTATTAGGTGAAGTTAGAATCAGAAGATAAAATAGGGCTCCCAGACTGGGTAAAATGAGTTGCCTACGGGAAAACACCAGCAGGAATCATCCCTCGACTGATAATCAATTGGAAGGAATTCATCAGAATATCGTTAAGGATGTGATTATGACTATATCTGTAACTTTAGCATAGGTCTTTATACGATTTCTATATGCATGTCTAATCATAACCTTAATTGTAACTTTAATAAAACTTGTAAAGCAGACTAGACCTTATACGTGTGAATATATGTGGGGTCACTATCTCTGGTCTTTATGTGTTCCTAGAGGCTCTAAATCTGAAGCAGACAGCAGAGGTGATGTTCACTCTGAGCTTGAAACTGTAGCCACCAGAGCCGAACCCACAGTGGTTTAATACAACATTACTAAATTCACTTTAAATAAAATAAAAGGCTAGAGTGACAGCCACACATTTTATTATCAGCAGTCATTTTATATTTACTTCCAGATTCCTGATAAAATGTTGAATAGCATCAGGCCTAGTCCCCATCCCTTTGGAATCTCTCCAGAAACACCCCCATTGACAACTACTTTGGGAGATCTATCAGCCAGTTCTTAATCCATTTAGTGTGTACTTTTCTGAGATTGTTTAGTCCTAATTTTTTAAATCAGAACATTGTGCAGTACTCAGTCACACAACTTACAAAGAAAGTAGATTACATCTACACAGTTACCTTTATCAACCAAACTTGTAATCTCAAAGAATGAAATAGGTTTTGTCAAACAAACCTATCTTCCATAAAACCATGTTCACTGGCATTATATTCCTATCCTTTAATTCTCTATTAATTTAATCCCATATGTAGCTGGCCCTTGCATCTCATATATAGTTAGTAAACATGGTTATTTGGATCCCACTCTGCCCATGCGGTTGCTTCATTTTACCTATGTTGTGTACATAGCAAGTGATTCAATAAAAACTCATCTAGCCATGATAATGGAGCAAATAATTAAGCAATCAATTTGCAAACACCTAGAAGATAAGAAGGTGATAAGTAACCAGTCAGCATGGATTTGTCAGGAACAAATTGTGTCAAACCAACCGGATAGCTTTCTTTGACAGGGTAACAAGCCTTGTGGATAGGGGGAAGCAGTAGATGTGGTATATCGTGACATTAGTAAGGCTTTTGATACTGTCTCGCGTGACCTACTCATAAACAAACTAGGGAAATAAAACCTAGATGGAGCTACTATAAGGTAGGTGCATAACTGATTGGAAAACCGTTCCCAGAGAGTAGTTATTAGTGGTTCACAGTCAAATTGGAAGAGCATACGAAGTGGGGTGCTGCAGGGATCAGTTCTGGGTCTGGGATCAGTTCTGTTCCATATCTTCATTAATGATTTAGATAATGACACAGAGAGTATGCTTATAAAGTTTGCAGATGATACCAGCTGGGAGGGGATGTAACTGCTTTGGAGGACAGGATTAAAATTCAAAATGATCTGGACAACCTGGAGAAATGGTTTGAAGTAAATAAGATTAAATTCAATAAGGACAAATGCAAAGTACTCCACTTAGGAAGGAAACATCAGTTGCACACATACAAAATGGGAAATGACTGCCTAGGAAGGAGTACTGCCGGAAGGGATCTGGGGGTCATAGTGATCCACAAGCTAAATATGAGTCAACAGTGTAACATCGTTGCAAAAAAAACAAAAAACAAAAAACAAAAAAACAAAAAAAACCCAGAACATCATTCTGGGATGTATTAGCAGGAGTGTTATAAGCAAGACACGAGAAGTAATTCTTCCGCTCTACTCTGCACCTCAACTGGAGTTGTGTCCAGTTCTGGACACCATATTTCAGGAAAGATGTAGACAAATTGGAGAAAGTCCACAGAAGAGTAACAGAAATTATCAAAGGTCTAGAAAACATGACCTATGAGGGAAGATTGAAAAAAATGGGTTTGTTAATCTGGAGAAGACACAACAACAGTTTTCGAGTACAGTAAAAGATTGTTACAAGGAGGAGGGAGAAAAATTGTTCTCCTTAAACACTGAGGATAGGACAAGAAGCAAAGGGCTTAAATTGCAGCAAGGGCCATTTAGATTGGACATTAGGAAAAACTTCCTATCAGGGTAGTTAGGCATTGGAATAAATTGCCTAGGGAGGTTGTGGAATCTCCATCACTGGAGATTTTTAAGAATATATTAGACAACCACCTGTCAGGGATGGTCTAGTAGATAATACTTAGTACTACCATGAGTGCAGGGGACTGGACTATTTGACCCCTTGAGGTCCCATCCCTTCCTATGATTCTATGAATTTCAGGCCATTGCTACACACCAGGATTGGTGAGTAATGAAGTGGAACAACACAGGAATGACAGGCTGTATCATCGTTATATAGGATTCTCCCTCCTGGACCTTGTCTACACGAAGAACATATTAACTAATGTGTTTAAGTTAACACTACCTATTATAAATTAACTATTGTAGACATTATCAGTGGCATTTAAAATTGGGTCAGGTCATGGTCAACCCACTGTGGTCTTTTAAACATTTGGTGGTCCTTTAAATAATAAACATATTTTAAATGTGTTAGCTGTGATTTCTGATAAATACATTTCACTTTCTCCACATAGATGAGACCTTTGATGCATGAAAACTCATGATTCCTACAATCCCATGCTCAATTAAAAAAACCACACATTATTTATGTACCAACAAATGCCAGTTGTGTGACAGCTATTAAAAAAACCAAGCATGAGTTTGCAGGGGAACATACCAGAGGTTTACCTTGGATGTATTGTTAGACTTAAATATAAAATTGTTTCCTTAAGGTTTTTACATATCAAAAATGTTTTTGATTAAGAATATTTCAGCATTTACCATTTTCATTTAGTGATTATATTTTTGAAGTTTTGCATCAAAGTTACATTAATCCTTCCATTTGGACCATGAAAAAGTCTAGAATCTGTTTCTGCTTTTAACGTACAAGTGGATTCTGCTTCTGCTGCTTTGGCCAATTGAAGGGTGTTTGACAATGACAAAGATCAGAAAGAAAAACTTCTACAAAAGAAAAAAAAAAAAAAAAAAGGGAAAATAAAGTGGGTTTCTCCCCTGGTAAATGGTGCAAAAAATGTCATGGTAAACAATCCAGCTTTCTCATGTTAATTTAAGAAACCTTCTTTCAAGTTTGTTAAATCTACATTTTATCTTTATTAAACTAAATTGAATTATAAGCATACTTGGATGTACTGACTGGGGGAAGAGCTGGATACATTCTTCTGTTGAGGCCTTTATGGTGGAGTAGCAGGAAGTTGAGGGATAGGAATAGTTGGAAAAGGTAATATGTAAGTTTTCCTGGGTATTATTTTGGCCATGATTTCTATATTAGTATGTAGAGAAGGTCAAGTGTATTGGGGAGTTTGCCTTCAAATGTGTATGCCTCCATATACATTAGTGTTCATGCACCTAAAGCTACTGGAACAAAATATAACATTTAAACTCAGAAAGACACTGGATAAATACACATATTGCACATTGGACATTCAGGAACTAGAATCAATTCCTCTGTAGAAAAAAAAGTTTTGGAAGGGATATTAAACCTCTTGCTTCAGCATTTAAGCTAATCTCTAACTATTAGTAATTAGGAGAAGGTTTTCATGGGGAGTAGATTACTAAGTATCTGTCTACTGTGGGATTTTCACAACTTTCTCTGCAACATCCAGTGTTGCCATTGTCAAGGACAGGATACTGGACAAGATGAACAATGGGTCTCATCTGATACGGCAATTCTTACAGTCTTAATCCTCTCCCCAGAGATCAGTCCAAATAGTTCTGCCAGGTACTGGGGTGAATCCCTCTTCTTGACCCACAGAAGTTACAAAGGCTAAACCAAATCAAAGGCTCCACAACACTCCATAGGGTAGGGGAAAGAAGGATTTGCAGTGGTTGATACCCGGGCCTGACACTTCTTTAGCCCTCATGCCCTACTTCAATGTGCTAGCACACAAAGACCTTCACGGATATGAGCTCTGTGTTGTGAGCACTTCCTGACTGGCCCACACATATACTCATCCCTACCCCATGCACATCAGGAGCACCAGGTTCCTCTGTTTAGGGAGCCATCATTGGTGCAGAGGTGAGGCCCACATTCTGTTTTCAGCCAACGCGAGAAGAGCAAGCCAGTCTTTCTACTCAATCCTACTGTACGTTCTAAAGCATCCAAACACATCAGTACAGTGTCCTGCCATACATTCTAAAATTACTCACAATGTCGTATATTTCTCTGTCTTCTTCGTCAGCTAAAGTCAACAAAGCTACCAGTGGGTAACGAGATCTAGGCACTCGGCCAAAGCCTGCAATCTGAGCATCTTCTGGCAACTGACAGTATTTTTCTTCCTTGTCAGTTTTTTTAATGCTTTATTTGTGTAAAGGAAAACAATCAATGTCACTGCAATTGAAGACAAATGTGGCACTTGCACTAAGAGTATTCTCAATCTTATTCATTCATAAATACACGGTGCCAAAAACTGCAGACTGTTCATGGGGCTCAATTCTCAGCGTGCCAGAAAATGAGCAGAGTTTGTCAAAATATTGTTTTTAACTAAAGGATACAAATACTGCTGCCGATAGAGGTATTCGCCGTAGAGAGCATCTTCTAGTGCCTGCGGAGTCTTTATTCTGAAGCAATAGACGTGTTTCTGCAAAGCTTCGTGTAGTTTTTGAACACTGCATCCCCAGTAGCATGTAAGGATACAGTCTTCCAGACAATCAGGTGTCAGTGTTATACCCCCTGAGAGAACAACATAGAAGAGCATGAAAAGAAAATGCATCCTACACAATGCAAGCTTCATCAGCTCACCACTATACAGGAATCCTGAATTTACCAGCCGTAATTCCTTAAAGGCAGCAGATGGAAAGCAATGCCAGTACCCAGATTTTTTTTTTTAATTTAGAGTGGATTTAGAGCACTCAAAAGGGGAAGGCCAGGAGGTGCCTTTTGCTGCTCCATGGGCACCTCATGCAGGGTAAGGTTTCCTGCTGACAGCATTATATGTACTAGCTCTCTTAGGGGGCTGAGTATGACTCCTACCCCAAAGACTATGCCGTTTGGAAAATGATATTTAACTAGACCCACATCCTAGCATGCTCCTGTGCTTTATGGAAGAATCAGGCCCTATTGCGTGTGCATAGTGGGGATGAAAGTATCTGCCATGTTTCTTTCCCCACTTGTTATCAGTGCAGGAGACAGCACTATTTAGCCATTAGGGACAGATTTTAAAAAGAGGTGTAGGCCAGACTTTCAAGAACTCAGCACCCACAGTTTGGGACAGATTTTCAGAGGAGCTCAGCTCCCACTTAAGGAGCAAATATAGTCAGATTTAGAGAAGCACCCAACACCCAATATGCTGAGCTGTTTTCAAACGCTGATCAATTATTCAGGTGCCTGAATGGGAGTGGTCGGTGCTTCTGGAAATTCCGGCCCTGTAACGCAAAGACTCTTTGTGGGAAAAGGGATGAAGACACTTGAGCTCATTACTCCCGCGCTTTTTATTTGCATACAGGAAAGTTTTACAGGTTTGCTGCCCGACTGACACAGGTTGGGGGAGGATCTCCGGAATTCTGCGGCAGCTCTGGAACGGACTGGATGTTTGAACAAAGCAGGACTTAAAAAAAACCAAACACACTGCAAGCCGCCACTTGGGTTTACATCACAAGCACATCCAAATATCTTTCTTCTTTGGCTGGTGTGGACAGCCATACAGGAGGAGATTAGGAGTAAGGGGGCGGGGCTGAGACGTGGCATTACATTTATATAGATCCAGCTGCCCCAACACTTCGTCCAAGGGCCATGAAGGGGCTCCTATACCAGCCCATAAGCTGCAGTGGAAAGCTGCTCATCAGCTGAGCTCACTGTTCCCAATTGGTGCAGAAGGGCACAGATCCCCTGCCTCTCTGCAATTCACCCGCATGGGGCCCAGTTCTTTAGACTGTAAGTGGATGGGATGGATTTCACAATGAATGAAGGTGTGTCCAGTATTGTATCATCTCCAGTTGTTTTTTATCACTGAAAATATTTGGCACTAGAGCAGGGTTTATTAATAAAGTGTATATCACACACACAAAAAAATCCAATTTTTGAGCCTCACAATATTGACAGTGCCACTTTAAAACACACAACGTTTTGGTAGAAATATAGCTATTTCTATGGCGACTGTGTAAGGAAACACATTATGGCTGGGAGCGATAGGTGGGGAAAGGGCATTGAATAAAACCGAACAGAAAAAAAATCCACTGACTTGTTATGGAAACTGCAGCAGGATGCGGAATTTCTAGGCCAAAAGGATTCTTCACTTGTCTCATCTGCTTTTTGGACACTCTTACGCTGGATTCTATTTCTTCCGAATTTCTCAGGATCACAGGAACATCCCAACCAAACCTAAGAGACATGGAACCACTAGATGCATAAGTGGGCATGTGTTAGTGCTGGCATATTTGAACTGCCTTTCGGATCTAAATAACAAGCAACACAACAATAGAACTACAGTTTGGAATTACAGAATATTTGCTAGGATGCATGCATAGTATATACTGTCAATCAAAAACTGGATCCATGCAATACAGTGCTTTGCAGTAACACTAGTAAGAACATGAGAACGGCCATACTGGGTCAGACCAAAGGTCCATCAAGCCCAGTATCCTGTCTTCTGACAGTGGCCAATGCCAGGTGCTTCAGAGGAAATGAACAGAACAGGTAATCATCAACTGATCCATCCCCCGTCGCCCATTCTCAGCTTCTGGCAAATAGAGGCTCGGGACACCACCTCAGCCGATCCTGGCTAATAGCCATTGATGGAGCTATCCTCCATGAATTTATCTAGATCTTTTTGAATCCTGTTATAGACGAACTTTTGAAGGGAGAATATTTTCCCTCTTTTTCAAAGTTTTGCAGAGCTAAAGTAATGAAGGTGATTAGTGCCCCCTAGTGGTAAAGTTTTGACTAAACTTCCCTAAAACCAGATCTATAGGAGCTGCTGCTCAGTGGCAAGTGAAGTTGCTTTCAGCGTTGGGACAAACCTGATGCATTGTGTACTTTCCGCAGTAATAAGAAATTAGAGCCTGATCCTGGAGCCCTTGAATTCGTCTAGCTTTTGTTATAGCCACTGGGATTTGCGTTCATGAGGACTGCAAGACCCGAGTTTAACATTTTAATCTTGATTATAAAGATGTTTCTTTGAGTCAGTTTCTGCTTCAGGCCCAGAATCAAAGCCCAAAGAAGTCGACGGGGAGACTCCAATTGATTTCAACAGGGTTTGGATCAGGCCCTCAAGGCTGAGGTTAGCATGCCAGCCCAAGTGAGGTCATTTGTATCTGTCAGGATCCTTGGCCACCATTTTTTTAAATCATAGCTCCCTACCTAGCTTTACTCACAGGCACTGTTAAGCATGCTATTCAACCTGAAGGAACCAAGAGGGAATACTGCAGGAGAATCCTATCACATACAAAATGCAGGATTTTCATATTCTTTGACTGCAGCTTTTAAAATGCACCAGCAACGGAAAGCCGTGATGTACACAATATAAGAGCACGATACACACTCATTTCTGTTTTCAGATAGAGATAAATTCACCGTTAGAAGTGGCTGGGGATGCTGTCCTGGAAACATTATGCTAATTCAGAAGACAATTTTAGGGACCGAACAGGAGAAATTTTGTATCTATCCTAGATTTTATACAAAGGAAGCAGCAGACATAACTTTGGGTTTTGTTTTTTTTTGTCACCTCATTTTATATATTGTCATTTATTAGCTCCGGCTGCACCATTAACATTTATGACTTAGTCCATTCGCCACTGCTAGCTGTAAAGTTGAAGTGATGGCCCTTTTAAATGGTTTACAACGTTGGTTCACTCAGTCATCAGCATATTACACCCTGGGGAATTCTTCGGGATGCTCTACTTGCTTCTTCATAACAAACTCCCTGATAAGGATGGCATAAAATGTATGAACTTCCCCAGATTTATTGTTTCCATTAAATATGCTAGAGTAGTTTGCTGTCACAATGAGATGGGTCTCATACAAGCAAATCAATCTTAAAGGGACATTGTCAGTTTAAATCTAGTCAGTTTTTTAAAGCGCTAAAAAAAGTTTCAGCTACAATGTCTGTCTCTGAGCCTGTCTGACTTTTTGTGGCTTCACAACCAATTTGTCCTATTTTTAAAAATATTTCCCTCCTCTGGTGCTGTGTGAAAGGACCACGAAAAACAACAGGGGAAGCAGAACTATACACAAAGTGCTGGCAAATGGACAACTAAAATGAGATTTGTTTTTCCTCTAGTCTGTTAGCGTTTTATAAAACATAAAGGTATTACTTGTAACAATAGCAAGTAAAACATCAGACAGAAGTGTGATTTTCAGGTTGACAGTGTCTCTTTAAGAAATAAAACCTCAAGACTGTTCTTGGTAGCAGCAATATGTTCCCAGAAGCTTAACAAAGGGCTCCCACAACCACTGGATTCTTTAGCCTGCTTATCAGGATTGCGCATATTCACAGAAGGGAGGACTAATAGGCTGGAAAAATCGATACACATTCATCTTTTAAATAAAAATGCTCTCTCATAACCATAATCAAAGAAGGAGACAACAATACTTGGCAAACAAGCTTACATTTAACCGCACTTTGTTGGCAACGTTCACACTTTTTCTATAGTATACTGAGTAACCTGGTAATTCAGCAGTGTTCAACTCGTGCACAAAGGGCCAGTTCCTCAATCAGCATCGCTCTACTGACTTCACTGGTATTATACTGATTTACATTAGTTGCAGTTCTGACCCTGAGTGGGGTGGATTTAATATTTTGCAGGCAATCTCCCCAATGACTGCTTTTTTAATATACCTGCTGTTTTATGCCACCTGGTTGATTCCAAAGGCAAAAAGCTTTGCTCTTTGGAAGCATTTTTCATTGGTCAATAGCAATAAGATATTCACCAGGACAAGTAGACATGGAAAAACCAGTCTCTAGTATAGAGTCTTTTCAGCAGCGAAAGGCAAAAAATTTGTTGGTCAATAACTAGATGTACTGAATACACAAGGCCCTTCATTTTCCGGTTTTATCTTGTTTAAAGTTTCCCAGGAATTTATCAGGGCTGATTAGAAAAAAAAATTAAGTGAAAAATCAGTGCAAAAAATTAAGTTTGCAGTTTTTTAGGTAAATAACACTTTTCTTTTCCTTTTTTTAATCTTCAAAACATTCTGAAATATAGTTGTATACAGGTTTCAGAGTGGTAACCGTGTTAGTCTGTATCCGCAAAAAGAACAGGAGTACTTGTGGCACCTTAGAGACTAACACATTTATTTGAGCATAAGCTTTCGTGGCCTGAAACCCACTTCATCGGATGCATGGGTTTTGGCCCATGAAAGCTTATGCTCAGATAAATGTGTTAGTCTCTAAGGTACCACAAGTACTCCTCTTCTTTTTATAGTTGTATACAGTTTTTCATTTTTGACCCATTTTAGCATAAAAAGTAGTTCGCTAACTTATTTGCTTTGAATGCTGATTGCCAACTTACAGATGGGATGGATAAATATGGGGTGGGCGGGGGATTTGACAACAGTATATACACTAGTGCTTAAGTCATTCCAGTACTTCTAACCAGACTTCCCACTCTGGTCCAGATTACTGCACCACCATCTCTACTTCTGGAGTGGGTGCAGAAGTGGAAGAGGTGAAGGAAGAGACAGTGTGAGAAGATGGTGTCCTCGCTTCCTCCATCTTTTCCACAGCCTCTTCCAGGTGCAGTCCTGGGAGTTATGACACTTCCAAAATTCAGGTAGTAATAAAAACTTAATAATGGCTTCTGTAAAGCCAGGGAATCTTTCAGTTAAAAAAAAAAAAAAGTAAAAACTGAAAATGAATACTAAATTTGAAGTTACAGTAGCACTGTAAGGAGAGTGAAATCAAGTTTAGAATATGACATTCTAGTTATCAGGGGCCAGATCCTTAACATGTGGAAACTGATGTAGTTCCATTCAAATCAATAGAGCCACATCAATTTATACAGGCTAACGGTCCGTCCCCCGATCTTCAGAAGTATAAGCCTTATAAGGCTGCTCATGTGACATTAGACTGAAGGCACGTGTGAAAATACAGGAGTCAAAAATCTGCATAACAAGTAAGGCAACATTTTCAAAGACTGTCCACTAATTTTTGAATGCCCAACTTGAAATCCCTTGGGATGTCTTTTTCAGAGTGCTGAGCCCACAGTTCCCGTTGGCAGCATTTGGGGATGCAGGTACTCAGCTCCATTGAAGATCAGACCCTAGGTGTCTCAGGCATGCCACAAAAATGGAGGCATGGAAAGTTAGTGGATGCTTTTGCAAATGTAGGCCTTAGTGTTCATACGTTGCTGGTGTAACTCAGGTTGACTTGCTTAGTCCTGAACACCTCCATAAAATGGGACTACTGATTGCTTGCAGAAAATGACTGGAAAACAAGAGACAAACAAGATTATAGAAAAGGAAATTGTACCAAATTATTATTTATTGTTTAGATCGCACCACAGGCATGCACAGCACTCTACAGAACAAACCCCTGTCTTGAGTTTACAATTTTAAATCCTGTTTCTGCAATAAAAGACATGCAGAGACATGTCACTTGTAGCCCTTCTGAGGCCAACGGAAACCTGTGTGAGTACAGGAGTCTGCCTGTATGCACCTAATTATAGGACTGGGGCCTAAATCACACATAATACAGCAAGGGATGACCATGAACAAAAGGCGAGAGGGTAAGTAATGGTTAAAACATCATAGGATCACAAGATACACCTCTACCCCGATATAACGCAACCCGATACAACACGAATTCGGATATAAGGCGGTAAAGCAGCGCTCCGGCGGATCAAAGCAAGTTCAATATAACGCGGTTTCACCTATAACGCAGTAAGATTTTTTGGCTCCTGAGGACAGCGTTATATCAAGGTAGAGGTATTGCTTATGTTTCATGCACATCTTGTTCATTCCAAGTCTAATTTTTCATTTTATTTATATATATATGTAACCTGGGTTAATGGGTCTGACAAAAATGGGAACCAAGCTTGTTGGTGGGCAGATGAGAGGTGGGGAAGACTGCAGTGTGTTCACCTCACCAATGGATGGGGGCAGTGCTGAGCCTTGAGAGTAAGTGAACCCTAGGCAATGGAAGGCTGCCTGAGCCAATCGGAGGGGGGATGAAAGCTCTGCCCAAGGGGGCACGGGCAATCTCTTGCCTCTCTTCCTCTCCCTGAGGGAGTTGCCTATGTTATCCTGAAAGGGGTCCGTTGAACTATTCTGGGAGCGACCAACTGGACTTAAACACTGAGGAGGCCCTCCTGCATTGTGAAGACTTTTTCCACAATGAGTAATGCCTATTGCTGCCAAAGAGAGGCCAGCCCCCTAGGCAAATTGGCACCCTCATCACCTCCCTGCACTCAAGCACCTTCAGGTCTAGAATGACTCATTAAGATATGTGGTTCCTCCGCCTTACAAGCCCACTAGTATGGACTTGCGAATCCATGGAAATCCACCCTGGGGATAGTGTTACTTGGGAGTTGTATGGTATTACAGATGTATGCAGTGGCGTAGCCAGGTTTTAAGAGCAGGGGGAGCAAACATAAAAAAGGCGCCCCACCCCCTTGGCTCCTCCTCTGGCCACGCCCCCCAGTTCCTCCTCCAGCTGCTTTGCACACACACACCCCCCCCAGCTGGTTCCTCCGGCCGTGCTGCACCTCCCCCGCCCCCCCGCCCCAATCACTCCTCTGGCCGCGCCAGCTACCCCTTGGACCCATTCCCCGGAGCAGCACTCGGCAGCGTCCCAGGCCCCCCACCCTCCCAAGGGGCTGTCCCCACACCTCACTTTCAGAGGCATCTTCCTTGAAACCCAGGGAGCTGCTATGTCCACGCCACCCGAGCACCTACCTAACCTACCCCCGCTGCTCCTCTATGGGGCAGCACGGGGAGGGTGCCGGACCCGGGTGCTCGCCAGCCCCCCCCACCCCCCCACAGCGCCTTGCCCCGAGGGAGCGAGGGGCAGCCTGGGGGGGCAGGTGCCAGGCCGGTACTCCCGTGTAGTGCTGCAGCCCTGCAGGAAGCTGTAGCCGTGGGCGGTGGGGGTGGCCAACAGCAGGAGCAGCAGGAGTGGGCTGACGGGAGCCGCGCGGCGGGGTTGCGCCGGCATCGCCATGTTGCTGCCATGAAAGATGCTGCGGGGAAGGGCGAGCGGCGGCGAGCAACCTCTGCCCCCCCTCCTCCTCCCAGGGCGGCCGAGCGCCCCCTCCCCTCTCCCGCCGCGGGTGCACTGAGCTGGGCCGTTCTCAGAGGGGCGGCCAGCAGCACTGAGCCCAGCCAAACGGAGCCTTTCTCTCAAGGCTGCTGCCGAGGCACCCACCCTCCTCCCCCCTCGCGCTTCTCCCCCCAGCCACCGGGCCCCCTATTGCCGGGCGGCACGCGCCCAGCCCAGCCCCGCTGCCGCGCATGCTCCCCCCGGCCCTCCACCGCCATGCATACTCCCCCCGGCCCGGCCCAAGCGCTCTGGACCCGAACAGGCCCAGCAGCGCAGCCCGTCCCCGCTCTCTACCTGGCCGCCTGGCATGCTCCTCCAGACACGCCCGCCACCCCCACATGGCTCCTCCGGCCATGCTGCCCGTCAGAGAGGAGCAGGCCCCGCCGCTGGCGCCATATAAGGTAACCCCTAAGGCGCCGCTTTTGAAAAATGTGCTGAGGGGAAGCAGCTGCTTCCCCTGCACCCCACTAGCTACGCTACTGGATGTACGCAGTCCAAATCAGTCTTCCTCTTCCCTTTATATGTTTCCTCTATATTTCCCCTTGTAGATAAAGTGTACCTTGATTGTTGGTTCATCCATTAGAGAGGTGTCAGAAGAATATATGTATGAGGTCTGAGGCTAGTCACAGGGATAAGTAGTGGGTGAGGAATAATCAAAATGACATTGGGAGGTAAGGTACGGTTCCTGATTACTGTAAACAATCAGGTGGAAGCACCACTAGTTAGTGGCTAAGAACCCAGGCCATTGAAACCCACTGCAGCCAAAGCAGAGGGACACTGGGTGAGGGCTCCTGTTGATTAGCTGCCCTTAACTCATAAAATCCCCTTACATATATATGCAGGCGTGTTTCCACGCACGCACACACACACATACACACGGAGGAATTGTTTAAATAGTGATTAGCTATTGTGAGTTCTTCTGTGTTTATAAAAATATTAAAAACCGAGGGGAAAAAAATGTGCAAGAGGTGAGAAGCAGACGACAGTGTTCTAAGGTTAACGTGTGAGGAGGGAGAGAAGGAGAATGTTAAAAAGGAACCACCACCTTAATTGTGTTCTACCTCGCATGCACACACAATGCCTGGCTTCCATCAAATTTCTTCAGGTGATGCAATGCCCCAAGGGAAGAACCACCACGAATTTATACTCAGAGTGGATTCTGTGATGTTTAATAAGGTGACAGAAATGTTATAATCTACACAATTTAAGATAAGACTTTCCTAAAATTAGGCCCCATATTCATGCACTTAAATAAGGAGCCTGATTTTCAGAAGGGCTGAGCACCCAGCATCTTCCATTAAGCGAGATCTGAGGAACAACTGATGGGAATCAGAGTGATGCTTGCGGGATAAGACTCTATTCTAGAAATGCTGTCCCTTTAAGCAATCTCTTATTCTCTCTCAATACAGGTTAAATTTAGAACATTGGTATCCTCCATGAGGCAGGGATTCCACCAGGAAAAAAAAGTAGAGTTCCCATGACAGCTTTTCCCACACTCAGTACATTTATGGAGTGTCTCTGCTGTGCAGATTCTCTGATGCACAATAAGGTTGGAGAGGTGACTAGCAAGCAAGGAAGGATCTAATTCTGCTTTCATTTACACCAGTATAACACGAGGGGAGTTAATCAAAAATGAGAACAGTATTTGATCCAAAAACATACTTGAGAATCCCAGTTATACAAAAAGCTTATGCTTCTAATCATTGGAAAAGAAAGCAAGAGGTAACTTTATATAACGCTCAAAGGAATTGATGCTACAAGTTTATGTATCTAGTGACTACTAAATAAGAGGTGATAACATAGAAAGGACATTACACTAAAGGAAAAATCAAGCAGAATATTTATAAGCTACCAAAAGTACCAATACCAATAACCAGAGTCACTAGTTTCAAAGGATGAGGAAAATATTGAGACTCAGTACTACAGGTATCAATGCTAATTCAATAAAGAGGCAGGATCTATGCTGAGTCAATTTCCTGACCCCTATGCAAACATGGCTTTCCAGACAACAGCCACGCTTTTGATTATTTATCAGTTGACTAGCCCACAGGGAATAGGCTGTGCTGGAATCGCTAGATTCCTCATTAGTTGCAACTGCACTGCATCCCGGCCTATCACTTGGTTAAGATCTGCATTTATTGCTATGAACTGTAGGAAGCAATCCTGTCTTGGCAGATGTGGTCCAGCCGGCGCTGCCCATCTCTATGGGAACAGTGGTGGCTGTTTCTGAAAGTAGGTGACAGTAAGACTGCTGCTGAATCCTAACTCTACAGGGGACCCTCCCTGCTCTCTCCACATTCAACAGGCATCAGGCTGCCTCTAAGCCAGACCCACCACACGCAGGACACTTTCGCGTCTCCACCTAAACATCCACCTCCCACCGAGCTCCAGCACCAGAACAACCGGGCAGCGTCCAGTGACCCCTTAGCCCCCAGCCCCAACAAACTGCCCTGTACAGGTCCCGCGCTGCCCAGCCCCAAGCCGGTGCCAGATCCCCCATCCCTTCATGCCGGTACCAGACCTCTGCTCCTCCTTCTTCCCCCACCCCTAGCCGGTACCGAGCCCCGCGCTCACCGGCCCCCCCCCGGCCCGATCCCGGGCCCCGCGCTCACC
>NC_048301.1:9682790-9731735 GCF_013100865.1 Trachemys scripta elegans | reverse complement strand
GCCCGATCCCGGGCCCCGCGCTCACCAGCCCCCCCGACCCGATCCCGATCCCGGCCCCGCGCTCACCAGCCCAGCACCAGGCCGCTGGTAACCAGGAAGCAGACAAACACCACAGCGATGTAGAAGAGCGGGGAGTATTCGTAGAGCGTCACCAGGAACACGGCGGCCATGGGGCTCCGCGGCCACCCCAGCACGGGGGAGGAGGGGAGGCTGCCAGCGGACCCAGCCGCCCGGCCTCCGAACCGGCCGCACTCGTTCCAACTCCGGCGGCTGCAGCCCTACTGCGCATGTGCACGGTATTTGCGCATGCCCACTAGGCACGTGAGGCGCCACTGACGCTGCTGCCCTTAGTCTGGTAGAGGAGCGGGAGCAGGGCCGGGGTAGGGCACGTGGAACGCACGGGGCGGGGCAAGGGGATGGTCTGGAGGGGTGGGGGAAAGGGGAGCACGTGCAAGCGTTGCTAGCTCTCCTGCTTGTATTGGGAGGCTCCCTAGAGGTTGAGGGTTTCTCAAAGCCCCAGCTGCTGGAGCACAGTGAGGAGGTGAGACTCTCAGCTTCCATTAAAAAAAAGTAACTGTCTAGCACTCAGGGTTGGGGAGCAAACTTGACACCACCACCACCTCGATGCACTCTGAAGACTAGTCAAAACCAAATGAAATCACAGAATTATCTTAAAAAAAATAATAATCTTGTATTTTTAAACCAGTTTCATGATTCGTAGAAGCCTGGCTTGTGATTTTTGAATGCTTGGGGTTAGACTGGAACAGGAGGGCAAAGAAACAACTCTGGTGGAGGGTGTGGGCAGGTGGAGCAGCTCAGAGGCGGTGAATGGATAAAGTGGGAGATGAGGCAGCATGATGTGGGAGTGGAGGCCAGGAGACATAGATATGCAGGGGATGTGGGATGGTGGATAAGGGATGGGAAGAATATAAATATATGGATAGGCTTTAGAATTCTGATCTGGGTTTCCAATAGGAAACAAGAAAAATCTAGTGGATCTGGTAACTGAAGAGAAATAGGCAAACAAAAAGGGGTCCTGTTGAATTACATCACATGAAGGCAGATAACTAAATACTGGTAAATTGTATAAGTGCCTGTATACAAATGCTAGAAGTCTAAATACTAAGATGGGTGAACTTGCATGCCTGGTATTAAATGAGGATATTGATATAATAGACATTACAGAAACATGGTGGAACGATGATAATCAATGGGACACAGTAATACCAGGGTACAAAATATATAGGAATGAGAGACTAGGTCGAGCTGGTGGGGAAATGGCAGTACATGTGAAAGAAAGCACAAAGTCAAATATAATAATAATCTTAAATGAATCAAACTGTACTATAGAATCTCTATGGATAGAAATTTCATGCTGGAATAATAAGAGTGTAGCAATAGGAATATACTACCACTACCTGACCAGGATGGTGACAAGCATTGTGAAATACTCAGCTAGATTAGAGAGACTACAAAAACAGAAAACCCAGTAATGGGGATTTCAGCTATCACCATATGGACTGGGTACATGTCACTTCAGGAAGGGATGCAAAGATAAAATTTCTAGACAGCATTAATGACTGCTTCTTGGAGCAGCTTGTCCTGGAACCCACAAGGGGAGAGGCAATGCTTAGTTTAATTCTAGATGGAGACAGGATCTGGTCCAAGAGGTGAATATAGCTGAACTGCTCAGTAATAGTGACCATAAAGTTATTAAATTTAACATCCTTTTAGGGGCAAAAATGTCAAAGAAACCCACCACAGTAGTATTCAACTTCCAAAAGAGGAATTACACAAAAATGGGAAAGCTAGTAAATAGAAATTAAAAGTAACAGTCACAAGTGTGAAATGCCTGCAAGCTGCGTGGAAATTTTTTTTAAATATAATAGAGGCTCAAATTAAATGTATATCCCAAATAAAAAAAATACATTAAGAGGACCAAAAAAAAAAAAATGCCACCACGGCTAAACAAAAGAGTAAGAGAAGTGGTTAGAGACAAAAAGACATCCTTTAAAAATTGGAAGTCAACTCCTACTGAGGAAAACAGAAAGGAACATAAACTCTGGCAGGTCAAGTGAAAAAATATAATTAGACAGGCCAAAAAAGAATTTGAAGAGCAACTACTAAAAGACATAAAAACTAACAGCAGCATTTTTTAAAGTACATCGCAAGCAGGAAGCCTGCCAAACAGTCGGTGGGGCCGCTGGATGATTGAATTGCTAAAGGAGCACTCAAAGAAGACAAGCTGTCACGGTGCCTCCATGGGTCACAACTGAGAATACCAAATTCAGGACAAACTGCTGAGAAATAGGGCAGATACACCCCAAAACTGGTGGTTATTCTCCCATAAGATATACCAAACAAGCAACAAAAGTAAACTTCTGTTTCACCACACTGGCTAATAAGAAGTCAGAAAAGCAGTTTCTGTAGGCATTCCAGTCTTTGTACCACCACCAAAAACACTAGACTTAATGATAAGAAGTTATTTACAACCAATTTAATCAAACAAAAGGGTTCTTCTGATCCCAAAGGACCAGCCACACACCCAGGTCAATATATAACTCAGATCTTATCCAATAATCATGGTGTTGCCAATCCTTTAGTATCTAAAATCTAAAGGTTTATTGAAAGAAAGAAAGAAAGAAAGAAAGAAAGAAAGAAAGAAAGAAAGAAAGGTGAGAGTTAAATTTGGCTAAAGGAATCAAATACATACAATAATTGCAAAATTCTTGGTTCAGGCTTGTAGCAGTGATGGAATAAACTGCTGGCTTGTTAAGTCTCTGATTGCTTCCAAATCACTGGAAGGTCCTCAATCCCTTGGTTAGAATGATCAAGCGTAGTATCAGTTCATAGTCCAGAGGTTTGAGCTGGAAAGAGGCAAAATGGAGATGTTTCCAGGGCCTTTTATAGCTTCTGCCAAGTGAAGGGAATCCCATTGTTCTTACTGTGAAAAATTACAGGTAACAAGATGGTATTTGGAGTCATATGGACAAGTCACATGTCCATGCATGATTTTGGTTAGTCATAGCAGAAACCATTAAGTGTACATAGGCGTCTCCCATGGTTCATTGTGCGTTAAGTGTTTCTTGATGAGCCATTTAACTTGAATAGTCCCTTCAAGCTGTGCAGGCTAAATACTGTGTGGGTGTTACCACAGGAGCAAACATTTGAAATACCGGTAGACAGTTAATATTCATAACTTCAGATACAAAAATTATATATGCATACAAATAGCATAATCGCATTCAGCAAATCATAGCCTGTTCATAGACACCTTCCTTGACTTTGTAAAGATTTGTTGCAATTACTGTATATAACAGTGGTAGCATCAATGAGCTACATGCTCATATTTTAATCAGATAATGTCACACCAGGCCATTGTGGAGAAGCTAAGGCTCATGTCTACACTACAGAGTTAAGTTAACTTAGGTTATGTCGATGATCATAAATCACTTAAATAACATTGGTTGTGCATGTCCACGCAACGCTCCTTGTGTCGGCAGAGCATTTTATAGTCATTGTTCTTGCATCAGGAGAAAGAGCATGCATGGTGGGTAGCTATCCCACTATGCAACTCGCCACCCTCTGCTACTGGGTACTCTGGGAACGGATCGTGGTGCATCATGGGGACGTGCTCACCATCCCATGATGCAGTTCTTTCCGTCCCATAATTCCATGGGATTCCTATTTTGTTGTGTCGTTTTTCAACAGCCCTTGTAAACTGTGCACCCCCATTTCTGCTTGATAGTATGGATTCTGAGCTGCTGGCCAGTCTGGTGATGAACGTTAGGAATGCACTGCAGCTGGTCCTGGCAGTATTTCAGGACTGGGAATGGCTGAGCCATTACAAACATTGACTCTATCTCCCCTTGTAAGTATTCTCACACTTATTATCAAACTGTCTGTACTGGGCTAGCTTGATTATCACTTCAAAAGTTTATTTTCTCTTACTTAATTGGCCTCTCAGAGTTGGTAAGACAACTCCCACCTGTTTATGCTCTCTGTATGTGTGTATATATATCTCCTCAATATATGTTCCATTCTATATGCATCCGAAGAAGTGGGCTGTAGTCCACGAAAGCTTATGCTCTAATAAATTTGTTAGTCTCTAAGGTGCCACAAGTACTCCTGTTCTTCTTTTTGTAAAACAGAGAGTGAATTGGTGGTGTCTGCCATGAAAACAAATAATTCAGGATTGCTGCTGGCATTCACGGAACAGCTTGCCACAGTGGACTGTCAGTACTGGGCTCGGGAAACAAGCACTGAGTGGCGGGATTGCATTGTGATGGATGTATGGGATGACAAGAAGTGGTTGCAGAACTTTTGGATGTGCAAATCCACCTTCCCGGAACTGTGTGCTGAGCGTGCCCCAACACTCTGGTGCAAGGACACCAGAATGAGAGCTGCCCTCATTTTGGACAGGGTCGGATTAACGCAGAGGCTTTAGGGGCTGCAGCCCAGGGCCTAGGGCTAAGGGGGCCCCCGCAAAAATAAATCCATAATTATATACAATTCAGTGCTCATCAACCTGTCGATCGCAATCGACTTGTCGATCCTGGAGCCTCTGCCAGTTGATCGCGATCTCCAAGCCACTAAAAGTCCAGCAGCGGAGCAGGGCTCAGGCAGGCTGCCTGCATATCGTGGCCCCACACCGCTCCCGGAAGCGGCTGGCTGCTGGCACATCTCTGCGGCCCCTGGGGCATGGGAGGCGGCTCAGCACGCTGCCTCCACCCCCACCACTGTCCCTGCAGTGGGGGCAGCACTTGTGGGGGTGGACACGCGCAAGCAGCACATGGAGACATGGACGCACAGAGACGTGCCAGCAGCCGGTCGCTTCCGGGAGTGATGTGGGGCCATGACATGCAGGCTGGCATCTTGCCTGAGCCCTGCTGCACCACGAGCCAGGAACCACCTGTGATAAGCACCTCCCAGGCAGAGCCTGCACCTCACACCCCCTCCTGCACCCCAACCCCCTGCCCCGGGTCAGAATCCCCTCCTGCACCAAACTCCCTCCCATTGCCTGCACCTCTCACCCTCTCCTGCACCCCAACATTCTGCTCCAGCCTGGAGCCCCCTCCTGTACCCAAACTCTCTCCCAGAAAGAAACTAATATAACAGCTCTTCTAAGGTAAGAAGTAGGCTATTTTGAATTAACGTAACTATATTCTACATGTTTTAAGACTGAAATGTAACCACAGAACAGCTTTATGTTAATTAAAAGGCAAGTTTAGTACAGCTGTCGTGCAGGGACTTGGTGCGGGACGTGATGTCATGGGTTGGGACTTGGCACGGGATGTGAGGCCACGGGGCCGTGACGCGCTGCTGTCGTGCAGGGATGTGGCGCGGGACCTCATGTCACGGGGCTGTGATGCGGTGCTGTCGCGCAGGGATTTGGTGCAGGACGGGATGCCACGGGGCCGTGATGTGCTGCTGTCGTGGCGGGACTTGGCGTGGGATGTGATGCCATGGGGCTGTGCTGCTGTCACACAGGAACTCGTGTTGGACACGATGCCATGGCCCTGTCACAGGTCGCTGTGCTTTCACAAAGCTCCTCTGTCCACAGCCACTGGGCCCAGAAGGCCCTAGAGGGGTTAGCGTGGGACCAACCCCACCCTGCACGTGCCCTGCCCAGCCTTGGCCCCGCCCGCAGCTCTCTCCCCGCCCCCTGAGCCCGGGAGCACCGGCTCAACGCTCCACCAGGGGGGCGTGAACCTTCCCGCGTCCCGTAGCCGGGTGAAGACCGCAGTCCGCTCCGGCCGGCCTCGCTGATTGGCTCCGGAGCTGCCCGGCGCAGGCGCACTAGAGCCAGTCGCCGGGAGGAGGTCGGCGGCGCTTTCGTTCTTAAAGCGCGAGCGGAAGGGGCCGGGGCGGCTGCTGCAAAATGGTGAGTGGCGCCGCCGGAGGCAGCGGTGCCCGCCCGGCCCTGGGAGCTGCCGGCGGCGGGAGGGGCTGCCGATCCCCCGGCCCGGGATACGGCGCCGGACCCCGCCTCGCCCGCGGAGGGGGTGGATGAGGCCGCTCGCAGCTGCCCTGGCTTGGGCACCCTTCGCCCCCCGCTCCATCCCCTTCCGTGGCAGCCCCAGCGGCCGAGCCCCAGGAGGTTGGCTGGGGCCCAAGCGGCCACCCCCAGGGCCCGTCCTGGGCAGGGCTGCGAACCCGCGTGTAACTCAGGGCGACACCCGCCTAACGTGGCTGGGGATGTAGAAAGCGGGCGGCAGAAGCCCGTGAATCCCAGCGCTGGTTGAACCCGGGACACGCTGGACGGAGCTCTTAGCCCTGCCTGTAGCTGTTTCCATGGCTTCACAGCGGCTCAGCAGACAGGGGAGGCTTGGGATTGATGTGGGGGGGAGGGGTGCTGGAAGAGTTGTGTGTATTTGTGCTGCCGTGAGGGTCGGTGTGTGCTTGGGGCTATTATGGGTGCTGGTTGTGTTCTGTTGTGTGGCTGGCTGTGGTGCTTCATAATGATCTGCACAGGTGATGAGTCAAGGGGGTGCTCTGCCCTTAGGGGCTAGGTGTGTTTGGGGCTCTATGTGTGCTAGTTGTGTTGATTTGTGTCTGGATTTTGGGGGGGGGAGTTGAAAATTCATGTTCATGCACACAGGTGGCGAGTGCTGCAGTGAGGGGCTAGGTGTATTTAGTGTTATTGTGTGGGTTGTGTTGGTGCTGAGAGGGTTGTGTGGGTGGTGAATGAGACGTGTGTGTTTGGAGTCATTGTGTGTGTGTGCTAGTCTTTGAAGAACTGTGGCAGCTGGGCCAAGTAAGCCACCATCTGTGCAGTCTCCCTCATAGAATCAATGACATTGTTTTATGCAAATTAGCCGTAGAGTCAGGGTGGTGGTTGGCTGAATTGCCTGATATCACAGTGGTCTAGGAGTCTTGGTAGGTAGTAGATAAATAAATGCCTTGCAGTGGGTGTAATTTATAAAGTCAAAATGGTAGAGAGTTTATAAATTACTGCAAATCCCACTAATGATATTTGGAACAAAAAGCTCTCCGCCATGCTTGTAGCTGTTTCCATTGCTTCATGCTGACTCAACACACATTCTAGGCTTCAGAGTGACAATCTTGGAATCTTGTTGTATAGAGGGAGCAAAAATTATACCTGAAACCAAATGGACAAGGTCTGAAGGGAACAGGAAAGGCGGAATCCTGCAGGTGTGGTCTCTAGAGTCACTGCTAGTGTATCACTGTTTTTCCACATGCTTCCCTTTGAGTTTGCTACTTTGTAATAACTTTTGTTAGGTGGAGGTGTGACAGGGGAGAAACAGTTCTAAAATGATACTGGTGTATGGAAACAAGATTGTAAACCGAGGGCTTGTCTACACTGGCAATTAACAGTGCTGCAACTTTCTTGCTCAGGGGTTTGAAAAAACATCCCCCTGGGCGCTGCAAGTTGCAGCGCAGTAAAGCACCAGTGTAAACAGTGCCCCAGTGCTGGGAGCCACGCCCCTTGTTGAGGTGGGGTGGTGTTTGTTTGTTTGTTTTTTGTTTTAAGAGCACTGGGAGAGCTCTCTCTCAGCACTGCGCCGGGACCACACAATAGGGTGACCAGATGTCCCATTTTTATAGGGCCAGTCCTGATTTTTGGGGCTTTTTCTTATATAGGCACCTATTACCCCCCCACCCCGTCCTGATTTTTTACACTTGCTATCTGGTCACCCTACCACACAAGGCACGTTCAAGCACCTTAGCATTGCCAGTGTAGACTAGCCCTAAAGTAGTTATGATCTTGCATGACTCCTGAGCAAGCTGCATCCTCTTTTTCTTGAAGTAGAGCTCAGAAAAGTCACACAATGAGAAGTTCTTCTAGCTCTGCAGTAACTGAAGATAAATGCTTCAGTTGAAACATGCATTTCTCAGCTTCTTGCTTATACTTGGTGTGTTGCTAGAAAGTGATCATTTGTGGCTGTGTGTGTGTCTCTGTGGGGACGAGGGATATGAAAACAGTGTGACTAACTCTTAACAGGTTTCCATCCTGCCTTCCTACAGATGTTGCAATATGAAAAAATGTCTGTGTAAACAGTTTGAAAAGTCACTCTTCTGTGATCAGTTGGGAGGAGGGCAGCTGGCTAAGCTATCAGTTTTGGAAGAATTTAAAGTGTGGTTCTAGCCAGAAAAAGGACTTGGTAAAAAAAAAAAAAATGGCACTCCCTTACTTAGCAGATTTGCTCTCTCTGCGTAGTCAGTCATACATCTGCTGGCTTTAGTGAAAGCATATTTATTTATGTATTTATGTTTACCTCTGGTGCTGGAGAGCCAGCATAGCCAATAGGGAGTGAACTGGATTATGTTCCTCATGTAAACACAAAAGAATTGTTTGTTTAATTCTATTTACAGGGCTAATTTGAGCCACCTGTGGAACCCCAGGGTATTGCGCAAGTGGTTTGGTCGGCAGTACTTTCTTTGCTATTTATTGGAGAGAAAAGAACTTAGATAGTCTCTCATCCCAAAATGAGTTTGTGGAGCTGGCAGTTGGAAGAAATGTCTTGCTTTCAGAATGGAAACACTTGATGTGCAGTATCCTTTAGAAACAATTCACATGGATCACCATGCAATATTTAATCACTTTCAGAGTAGAACCACACTACTATGACAGCAGATGTAGATGCTAATACTAGCATGTGAGTGAGGATGATCCAAAATATAGTCTGGGGAAACAAGCACACAGCCATCATTCTCATCCTTGCAGCAGCCAGGAGCCTGAGAAAGAGTAGAGTAGTAGAGTGCCATCCCAGCAGACTCATAGGTGGAGGAAGTCGTCTCCATTCCAGCAGTCATAGGGAGCAAACTCAAGACACCTTTCCAGAGGCTGATGACGATGGAGTCCAAGATCTAGAGTCTAGAAACAGCAAGAGAATGCTTGGATGAGGTTTGCCCTTGCTCGTTTTTTAGTGAGGAAACCCTCCTCTCTCCAATATTGGCCTCTAGTAAGGTGTCTGGTAAACTGCTCGAGGCCTGAGTTTAAAGACTAAATTTCTTCTGATCACTAAACTAGTGATGATTTTTTACCGAATGATTCATTTAGTGGCTGCCTTCAATAATTTTAGAATTGTTGACTTGTATTTAAAGATAGGTTTTAAATAACCTACCCCAGCAGGAAAGTTCAGGCATGTCTGAGTACTTGCAGGGAAACATTCGTGAGACTTCCTCTCCCTAACTAATTCTTGACAAATTCCTCTTTATGGAGGAAGCTATCTGTAAACTAAGATAAGTGGACTAGGACTTTGGTGTAGTTGCATATGGGTTCAGAACCTTACTTCAGTAAGGTTTCTAAACTCTAATTTATTCCTTTAAGACTTGCTCTTCATAACATGATCATTTAGCTTTATGTATGGATTTTGTTAGCCCTGATTTCTCAGGAGTGAGTGTATAAAGGAAACTCCTATGTATGGTGGTTACAGTAGTATAATTGAGCTAAAGATGGTGAACTAATTTTTCTTCCTTCTGCTTGGCAACGGTGTTCTGATATGCTTGGCATTCAGTCAAAGCTACCTATGGTGACAGAACATTTGCTGAGCGGTGGAGCTGACTGTTACAACAAGACATGCGAGGGAGTGTGTATAAAGAATGATGCAGGAAATGGGCAGTGGTCAGTGTGGTGCAATTACAAATTATATGTAAAATGGTTTATAACTTAGAGGGCTAGCTGTGAAGGAACTGATCACTTTCTTTCCTACCTTTAACAGGATAATTTTTCTAATACTTCATTTTAGATTTCACTAACTCTAAGTTTTCAAAAAAGTGACTTTTAAATATAATAGTAGGAAAAGTGCACACTTTTCTCATTTAATATAGTTTGTTAAACACTTTGCGTGTAGGCAAAATTTGAAGGTTCAGAGTTCTGCTTTCATACCTAGCACAACAGGGCCCTGATTGGGGCCTCTAGATGCTATTGAAATATTAACTGCTCTTATTACTTTAAATATTCACATTGCTGTACTGGCATTAGTGTATTAAATCTGTATTTAATAGGGTGTCTTATTTCAGGACTAAACTTGCAAAATCAGTTGCATATCTGATTCATTATTTTAACGTGTAAGTTGTAGAAACAGGATCGCTTGATAAGGTAAAAGTATAGAAATTTTCTGACTTCAGGAATCAAGAATAAATATGTAAAGACATTTGGTCCATATTTTTCTGATATTTAACTTTCCTTTTTTGGCCCAGTATGGAAAGATAAGACAAGATTTGTTTCTTGTGTACCACAAGTCCATTTTTCACTGTGTTTAATGCTTATGTTGTCCTCTTTTGTCTTTTAATACTTATGTTGTCTTTTTTTTGTACATCTGGATTTTATGCACGTTCTGAATCTTCAACGAACTTCATGTAGTCCTATAATTTTGGGAGGATTTTTGTTAACGGCAATTCTTTTTTCTGTAGAGCGAATCTCTGGTGGTTTGTGATGTTGCTGAAGATCTGGTGGAAAAGTTGAGAAAATTCCGGTTTCGCAAAGAAACCAACAATGCTGCCATTATAAGTAAGCTAAAATCATTGCCAACAAAAGCTACAAGGTCTTACAGAAAATCTTTGATAATTCTTAGGCTGCTGCAGCGAAATGGCGTGGACGATGCTTCGGCTAGAACCCTAACTTTGCTATTTTCCCATTCCCTCTTAACCGTAGAACAACGTTATTTTATGGTCCAGAACTAAAGCTTTCAGAATAAAAGCTGTCACACTTGCTGTTAATAGACCTACTTGTGTGCTTAAACACTGCTTAAAATGGAAAAAGTCTACCACTGGCCGCACGAAGGTGGAGGATAAAGCCAATACTTGACCCTCTTAGGTGGGAGTATATTTGACATTCTTAAAGTAGGCTATTTCGAAATTGCTAGTTTTGTAACAAAGTCTGGGGGGAGAAGTCTTGACTGCACTGAAGTTAAAACGCCCACTGACTTCCGTGGGGCCAGAATTCCACTCCTTGATTGTTGTCAGAGGGGCCGGGGGAGAAGAGGAGGGAATGAAAGTACAAGATAATGCAGTAGGGGGGTTAAATCAAAAGCTGATGATTATATGCATGTAATTCTAGAAAAGTTGCAATTTTAACCTTTAATTAAAAAAAAAGGGTGTGTGTGGAGACTGCACCCGTATAGATGCCCAGTTCACCTATGTTCTGTTTTTATTCTAGTGAAGATTGACAAGGATAAGCAGCTGGTGGTACTGGAAGAGGAGCATGAGGTTTGTTAAATGAACTGTAAATAAGACTATCTTCAGCTTGCCATGTATTGTTGCTGCTGACGCACTGTCTTAGTGTCAAATTGTTCTCAAACTGTTGATCTCATTTGGGTTATGAACCTCCTTCAAATCTCTGGTTACTCTGCGGGTGGAGCATGATACGCTATTAATTGAGCTGTACGGGAGCAATTGTATGGCTGATTATCCAAACAAAATGGTTTAAGCTTTAAAATGTTAATTAAATGATATTTGAATAAAAATTATGCAAAAAGCATCTCTCTCCATTTGCTGGCTCGCTGGAAGAATTCTTGCTGAGCCTTTTGCTGACTTGCACTCTGGACTCTGCGTTGACCTGCCGTTAGTTAGACGTTAGGAATGTCTTAATCCCTGTAGACAGGTGGAATAATAACTTGATCTCAATCTGTAGTGTTGGCCTACACAGGGACAGCATGAAATCTTATGCAATGACTTGAAAAATAACTTTTACCCCTCTCCCAGAATGTTAAAAAATATAATATTTGAAGAGGAGAATATTGGCCACTATGATGGTGAGGCTTGTTCACTAGTCTGGGAACTGGTCTCTCAGAGATGGAGACCAAGGACTAGATTTCAGGATCAGTTTGTATTGCTGGTGGTAGCAAATCTTGCACACTCGTGTTCAGTAGCAGAAATTGAAATATGTGGTGAGTGCCAGTATATCTAAAACTAGAGTGGAGCCACAAAACATCAGTTTCTTAAACTGATAAGGACACAAACAGATTTTTTTTATATTAACATTAAATCTCTTATACAAAATTACTAAAGCAGTTTAGCAATCCGTTTACAGTGGAATCTTCCTATGACTGTTCCCATAGGATTGCTCTCAGTTAAATTGTAGAGATGTAACTGTAGATGTAGCAGTGTCTTACTCCCATTACCCTCCTGCTTACTCTAGCCCATATAGTGTGTAGGTCTGAGTTTCTCGATACTTTAAATGATTGCTTCTTGGAGCAGCTGGTATGGGAACCCACAAGGGGAGAGGCAACTCTCGATTTAATCCTGAGTGGAGCGCAGGAGCTGGTCCAAGAAGTAACTATAACAGGACTGCTTGGAAATATTGACCATAATATAATAACATTTAACATCCCTTTGGTCGGAAGAACACCTCAACAGCCCAACACTGTGGCATTTAATTTCAGAAAGGGGAACAATGCAAAAATGAAGGGGTTAGTTAAACAGAAATTAAAAGGTACAGTGACTAAAGTGAAATCCCTGCAAGCTGCATGGACACTTTTCAAGGACTCCATAATAGAGGCCCAACTTTAATGTATACCTCAAATTAAAAAACACAGTAAAAGAACTAAAAAAGAGCCACCATGGCTTAACAACCATGTAAAAGAAGCAGTGAGAGCTAAAAAGGCATCTTTTTAAAAAATGGAAGTCAAATCCTAGTGAGGTAAATAGAAAGGAACATAAACACTGCCTAATTAAGTGTAAAAATGTAATAAGAAAAACCAAAGAGGAGTTTCAAGAATGGCTAGCCAAAAACTCCAAAGGTAATAACAAAATGTTCTTTAAGTACATCAGAAGCAGGAAGCCTGCTAAACAACCAGTGGGGCCCCTGGACAATCGAGATACAAACGGAGCGCTCAAAGATGATAGTCATTGCGGAGAAACTAAATGGATTCTTTGCTTCAGTCTTCACGGCTGAGGATGTTAGGGAGATTCCCAAACCTGAGCTGGCTTTTGTAGGTGACAAATCTGAGGAACTGTCACAGATTGAAGTGTCACAAGAGGAGGTTTTGGAATTAATTGATAAACTTAACATTAACAAGTCACCGGGACCAGATGGCATTCACCCAAGAGTTCTGAAAACTCAAATGTGAAGTTGCGGAACTGTTAACTAAGGTTTGTAACCTGTCCTTTAAATTGGCTTCTGTACCCAATGACTGGAAGTTAGCTAATGTAACGCCAATATTTAAAAAGGGCTCTAGAGGTGATCCCGGCAATTACAGACCGGTAAGTCTAACGTCTGTACCAGGCAAATTAGTCGAAACAATAGTTAAGAATAAAATTGTCCGACACATAGAAAAACAAACTGTTGAGCAATAGTCAACATGGTTTCTGTAAGAGGAAATCGTGTCTTACTAATATATTAGAATTCTTTGAAGGGGTCAACAAACATGTGGACAAGGGGGATCCAGTGGACATAGTGTACTTAGATTTCCAGAAAGCCTTTGACAAGGTCCCTCACCAAAGGCTCTTATGTAAATTAAGCTGCCATGTGATAAAAGGGAAGGTCCTTTCATGGACTGAGAACTGGTTAAAAGACAGGGAACAAAGGGTAGGAATTCATGGTAAATTCTCAGAATGGAGAGGGGTAACTAGTGGTGTTCCCCAAGGGTCAGTCCTCGGACCGATCCTATTCAATTTATTCATAAATGATTTGGAGAAAGGGGTAAACAGTGAGGTGGCAAAGTTTGCAGATGATACTAAACTGCTCAAGATAGTTAAGACCAAAGCAGACTGTGAAGAACTTCAAAAAGATCTCCCAAAACTAAGTGATTGGGCAACAAAATGGCAAATGAAATTTAATGTGGACAACGTAAAGTAATGCACATTGGGAAAAATAACCCCAACTATACATACAATATGATGGGGGCTAATTTAGCTACAACAAGTCAGGAAAAAGATCTTGGAGTCATCGTGGATAGTTCTCTGAAAATGTCCACGCAGTGTGCAGAGGCGGTCAAAAAAGCAAACAGGATGTTAGGAATCATTAAAAAGGGGATAGAGAATAAGACTGAGAATATATTATTGCCCTTATATAAATCGATGGTACGACCTCATCTCGAATACTGCGTACAGATGTGGTCTCCTCATCTCAAAAAAGATATACTGGCACTAGAAAAGGTTCAGAAAAGGCAACTAAAATGATTAAGGGTTTGGAACGGGTCTCATATGAGGAGAGATTAAAGAGGCTAGGACTCCTCAGCTTGGAAAAGAGGAGACTAAGAGGGGATATGATAGAGGTATATAAAATCATGAGTGATGCGGAGAAAGTGGATAAGGAAAAGTTATTTACTTATTCCCATAATACAAGAACTAGGGGTCATCAAATGAAATTAATAGGCAGCAGGTTTAAAACAAATAAAAGGAAGTTCTTCTTCATGCAGCGCACAGTCAACTTGTGGAACTCCTTACCTGAGGAGGTTGTGAAGGCTAGGACTATAACAGAGTTTAAAAGAGAACTGGATAAATTCATGGTGGTTAAGTCCATTGATGGCTATTAGCCAGGATGGGTAAGAAATGGTGTCCCTAGGCTCTGTCTGTCAGAGGGTGGAGATGAATGGCAGGAGTGAGATCACTTGATCATTGCCTGTTAGGTTCACTCCCTCTGGGGCACCTGGCATTGGCCACTGTCAATAGAGAGGATACTGGGCTACATGGACCTTTGGTCTGACCTAGTACGGCCATTCTTATGTTCTTAATCACAAATATCTTTACCTGGGCTCTTCATTATTTTGGGGATATTAGATTGATGCTCAAGAAAAATGGTTAATTTGTGCATTTCTACAAGCTAGGAACCAGTTACATCAAATGGAACTGTTCTTCAATTCCTCGTTTCACCAGAAACTGGAACATGGGATTGATTGAAGTGACTGTTAGGTGGAATAACTTCAAGGTACTTGGTAAATGGGACACTTTTGTCAATTTTTGACATGATGAACATGTGTAGAACATCTCCTTTTTTCTGTATATCTGTTTTACTATTGGACTTCTCTCTTTCTTTTTGATTATAGCATGCTATTAAAATATTCTCTTGTGCTTTTAAAACCAATTAAATAAAGAAACGAGGTTTGTCTCCTATTAATAGGAATTAAAAACATGCTGTGTGTGACAGATCCATAGTACAGCAGCAAATGGGTGAAGCGTCACATACAACAAACTAATGCTTGAGAGAAAATACTTGGCAGTAATATTTGAAAACTCGGATGCCATTTATTGTCTTCAAAGTATAGAATTGGAAAATGTTATCTGTTATTGGATAGATTTGGTGCTTATGAAAGTGAGTTTTGCTTAGTTATAATTCAGAGGAAGTGCTGTGTGATCTCTCCCCCTCCCCCCCCCCGCACTCTGCCAATATACTGCAACAGGCTTGCCATACCAGTGCTGGGGTAAACCTCCCTTAAGATCAGACTATGAAACATGCTGACTTATGCCTGATTATATTATTATTTTATGATGTGGACAAATGCTTTCTAGGGATTTACAATGAAATCAACTAACATTGACATTTTCACTTGGGATTCAAACCAGGATTAAAATCCATGCATCTATAAGTAAAAGGATAATGCATTAAAGCTTATAGGCCTCTTCCTAGCCTCCATGCTGTGATCCTTAAACATTTGTTTAGTATATATTATATTTTTTGTGGTTTATACGAAGTATATACATGGAAATTTCTGAGAAATTAGTGTCAATTGTTGGGTGATCTGAGAAGTGAAATATATAAATGAAATGAGCATTGATTTGACCATTGTCCATAGAACTATTTTTGGAAATGTTTTCCCTATTGTCCTAGAAAGATAATCTTGACTGTAAGTAATCCTTCATTGAACAGATCCTAGTGGTATAACATTGCAGTTGGTTTACTTCCAGTTTTCCCTGCAAAATAATTAAATTTCAGTGACTTCCACAAATGTGTGTAAGTATTAAAGCTGATGAAACACATTCTTTTGAAGCAGGAACAATACTACTAATAAATATAAATTCAGTATATTGTTAACAGTCCCTACTGTATGTATTGCATATCTGTATTGCACATGCATTTTATGGTAAATGCCAGCAATAACATTAGCAACACTATTGCTTATTTGTGTGTAAAAATAAATACTTCCTCCTCTTCTTTTCCCCTTCATGTTTAGGCTAAGAGGGGGATACACATAGTCCAAAAATACCAACATCTGCTATTATAAAGTCATAGAACTTAAGACCAGAAGGGACCACTCTATCATCTACTCTGATCTCTTGTATATCACCGGCCACGGGGAGTGATAGGCCTTGTACTGACTGAGAGCTTGAAGGTGATAACAGCATGTCTCTTAACAGGACTTGGGAGGTTTCCTGTCTGAATAATATTGTAGGGTTACTGCCCAAAGCAATCTCTAAGATTGCAGGATTTGTTTCACGCAGGAAACAATGCAGCTAATGATGGTCTTTATGTCCCTGGGTCCTTTGCTCTAAACAAGGTAAATACACCACATTTCCTGTATATCTTTGCCCTGGAGGGGTTATGCTGCTGCTTCTCTTCATCTCCAGTTTAAGCCCTGTCTACACTTAGGGTGACCAGATGTCCTGATTTTGGGGTCTTTTTCTTATATAGGCTCCTATTACCCCCCTCACCCTGTCCTGATTTTTCACATTTGCTGTCTGGTCACCCTATCTACACTACAAAATTAAGTTGACCTAACTTACGTCAGCATGTAGCCACCACAGTAATTACATCACTTGTGCATGTCTACACTTTGCTCCTTGAGTTGGTGGTGTGCGTCCTCACCAGATGTGCTTGTGTTGATTGTACTGTCAGTGTGGGGTATTGAAGGACAGCTACTGAAAGCCTGTAGCAGTCAACATAAGCAACACAGCGTCTACACTGACACGATATCTACCTTGATTCTATGCCGCTTGTGGAGGTGAAGTTTTTAAGTAGGCGTAGTGGGGCATTTGTCGGTGGAAGTTAAATTTAAGTGTAGACACTGCCAATTAGGTCAATGCAAGGCAGCTTATGTTGACCTAACTCTGTATTGTAGACCAGGCCTAAAACTTCTTATTCCCCTACATCACTACATACAATAGCCCTGCATGCATCCACTGTTGCTTCACCTCCTGTTGCCTCTTCTGATGGGAATGAACCCTCCAGCTGCCTGGGGAGAGCAGTTTGGAACAGGGAGGCGGTCAATCAAATGGCTTTGCTGGTATGTTCGTACCAGCCTGACAGCTCATGGTAGGCCACAGTGATTACACTCCCAGCGGAAGTAAGGGGCATGAGTCTGGTATGCTGACAAAGAGATTAATGCCTAACCAAGGAACATGGCAGCATGAAATAAGCCACATGTGCAATGAGTTACTGGATGGGAATGAAAGTTCAGCAGCACATTCTTCGCAAGCACATACAGGCAACCAGACACACTGCTACAGAGAATGGTAGTGATGGATTGCCAATATTTCAACAAGGGGCTCCCACACAAATGTGCTGTGTCAGCCATTAATACAAGTGATCTTCCCTAAGCAAAAAACACTCCTCCTGCCACCATAAAAGCCATCAATTACATATGCCTCTCTCATGGCTCAGAATATTGATACATCTCTTGCTTCCTATCCCTTTCTCACCTCCTCCCACCATGCCCTTCATCAATCCTTGCACCACCAGAATGGTCTCTCTCTCTCTCTCAGTTTTTACTGATTATTTTTCCATCCGGTTTCCACATCACCTGAGTCCCACTCCTGATCTATAGTTATGGGTTACTTTAACCAGATACCTACTACCCAGAGCTCATTCTAGAATAATTTATCTTTATTACCCGAACTAACAATACTCACACAAGAACAGTGAGACTAATAAGGAACTCATAGTATTTGCATTACTTACCCTGGGCCTTGTGGAAAAACCTGAAGTGTTAGTGCTAGCCTTCATCATCACCATCACCTTCCTCCTCATCACTAGTGACCTCATCCTAGTATCTCCCCTACCAAGGGAAGCAGGCACGATAAAGCTTTTATAATGTGTTATGCTGACGCTTACTGGGGTACATATAGTGGTATTGTGAAGGTTAAGTCATTTTGGCAAAATTATCTGGGGAGTCTCAGACAGAAGGTGCTATGTAAATGCAAAGTATTATTATTATATTTATTATTCAGACCTTGTTCTTGATTTGATGGAAAGTGTTGATACTGGCTATATTTGTCTGGAAGAATTATTGTGAAGCTGCTAGCCAGGTTTCTGTTTTATTAAATACTATTTTTTTAATTGAAATTACTTGCATATGATTGATATAGCAGGAAAACATCTGAAGTTCCCCTCAAATTATTTGTTTTCTCATCCTCTTGTAGTTGCTGTTTCCTTTGAGTAAATCCCAAATTATATTGATTTTGGATTGTACAAAACTTTTCCTCAGAGTCTTTCATAGTTCTTAACTGGCCTCTTCTCCATCTTACCCTTTTCCAGCCATAGTATGCTAATCTTATAACATCTTATCTGCTGTGTCACTGTATTTATTTTCATTGTATGTCTGTCTTCCATGTCTCAGTCTTGTGTTTATTCAACAAGAACTGGGTTTTTGTTATCTAACTTCAGAACTTTAGGCTAAATTCTTTGTTCAAAATGTAACACTTTTGGTGATGTTTTTCTTACTTGTCAGTTTCACTTTGCTCAGTTTTGTATCCAATTGTGTTACATGTCCTCTTGGAGTAGAGGGGGGCAAACTACGGCCAGCGGGCCACATCTGGCCCACAGGCAGGGCCGACGGGGGGCGGGGGGGGGGGAGCCGGTACAAATTGCCTGGGCCCGGCTTCCCCGGCTCTGTTTAGCTGGTCTGCCCTTGCTGGGGGGCCCAAAAATTTTTTTTCACTGGGGCCTGAACCCGCTCTTGGCGGTCCTGGCCACAGGACCCTTCCCTTTGGCCCCCGAGCTCCTGCCAGGGAGCGGTGTCAGGACAGGCTTGCGGAAGAGCCAGCCCAACTCCCCGGCAGCGCGGTGAGCGGGGCACAGGCTAGCCCTTGGCCCGTCCCTTTCTGCTCCCCTCCCTCCCTGCCTCCCTCACAGTCACAGTTCCCCCCATGCCTGGGCAGCGTGGCGCGGTCAGGGGGTGCGGAGCAGGGGGAGTTCCAGGGAGGCTGCAGGGGGGCGGTCAAGGAGCCTGGACCCTGCTGCCGGGGACAGGGGGAGAGTTAACCAGGGCCCCCCTCCATCCCCAGCATGCTTGGCCCCTGTCCCCAGCAGCCAAGCCCAGACAGGGAGCGAGCCCTGCCCAACTGCCAGGGAGAGCAGCCAAATGAGCAGAGGAAATGCAGGGAAAGGACTGAGCTCCCCTTTCCCCCACCCCACAGGTAATGTGGGGCAGGGAGAGCAGGGAGGGTTGAATAGGGGGCAGGGGTCCCGGGGGTGGTCAGGGGATGAGGAGCAGGGGGGATTGGATAGGGGATGAGTGTCCCACGGGGATGGTTGGGGGCAGAGAGCAGGGGTATTTGGATAGGATGCAGGAGTCCCGGGGGGGGGTGGAGGTTTGGGGGGGCTGGATAGGGGGCAGGGGCCAGGCCACGCCTCACTGTTTGGGGAGGCATAGCCTCCCCCAGCCTTCCCTACCCAGCCCTCCATATAATTTCTGTACCCAATGTGGCCCATTCCTGTCTTGGAGTCTCCCTGTGCTTACAAAATGGTTTTATGTAAATTATTTTAGAAAAATTAAATACAGGAGTTGATGAATATAATCTTCATTTCAAAAATTAAGGAAATAAAGGTCGTGTGTGTGAAAAATGCAGGCCAAAGCTCCATTTTAAGAGAAAGCAGAGCAGAATGTTTTGTCTGTCATACAAAATTATGCATAGCTCTAAATCATACACACCATATGCTCCTTTGTAGGAGGATTTTTTAAAAAAATATATAGGTCGAAGGATCTGCTCCTGCTCCCACTGAAGTCAATGGCAAAACTCCTTTTGACTTCACTGGTACAGGATTAAGCTCAAAGTGCATCCTACTTGGATTTAGTATGGGATGTTAGTTCTAGACAAGGGACTGACTACATGCTAGTCTCAGCAGCAAGGCCAATCCCTGTCTGCAGGCATTGCTTGCTGTGTGGATAAGCTTAAAACTGTTGCTTCCCTTGATGCATTCTGTGGCCAGCTTTGGGCTGTAGCCTCCAGGGATAGAAAGCCAGCACCTTTGTAAATGCCACCTTGACACTAAATAAAATTAAAAACAGAATTGGAGAGGATTGGGTTTTGATTATGTTAAAAGCATCTTGTAAATTAAACACACTGGCAAAGTGTGTTTTGTCCCCCTCAAGTGGCTGGTCCACTAGAAGATAATAGCTTACTATTGCTACCATCTAAAAAAAGGGTAGATGCTTGTGCTTAAAGGTCCCAAGATTGAAACCGTGCTGATGATGCAGGTGATGGTGGTGGGGGTCCTAACTTAAAATCTGTATCAGCCTCAACACGTGTATTGCAATTTTTCTCTGAGCCATTACAACCAAATTGTGGGCAGTATAATGACATTTTGCACTCTGATAGCATCTTTCACCTCGGGATTATACAACATTTTACAAAAATTTGCTAATTACATCTCACAATATTCCTGTTTGGACCCCCATTTGACAGATGGAGAAACTGAGGCACAGATGGATTAATTCTATGGCAATGTAGTTAAATCATTGCCTGCTCGAGAATAAAACTCTCATCTGTTGATATCTGGACCACAGACCAATCTCCTCCTTCTAGAAAAGTAAAAGATGAGGGGGGGACCATCACCTACTATAGAGGGCAGATGGGAGGTTGAGACACTCTGTACCTCAAAATAGCACCCGGGAACCCCCATATTCACTACTGTAATTTGATTATGATATGCTTTGTACAATGCATGCCTTGTGAGGTACCATTTAAAAAGTCTTGATCTGTTGAACACTAATATCCTGTTGAATTGTCTCTGCTATCGTATGTGAGGTTATGAAGCATTGCTAGATATTTGTTACTGAACTATGTGGTAAATGGGAAACGCACACAGCTGGCTTTTCAACAACAAAGGAACAACTGACAAGCCAGGTTTAGCTCTAGAGTGGCCAGACAGGTGTTGGTGTCCCATTAAGGGGACTCCATGCTCCCCCATACTCCTGCAGAGGGCTGGGTGCTGATGTCCCTGGGTAGAGGGGGGGAGACGGTGCTCCCCATATCCCTGCAGGGGGCTGTCGGGGATGCCCCTGGGCTGGTATCTGTGCTCCCCACATCCCTGCAGGGGACTGATAGGGATGCCTCGCGCAGGCGCAGCGCCGGCGGGCTCCGCCAGGGGTCGCTGTGGCGCGCTCTTTGCTCAGACGGCGGGACTAAGGAGCCGGGGCGGTGCCGGCGGTTCCTCGGTGCGCCTGCGCTGCTGCATCCCGGGCCCGGCCTCGGCCGAGATCCGGCCCGGCATCCCCCGCGCTCCTGCTGCCCCGCTGGCCGCGCGGCCCGCTCTCGCCGCCATGGCCTTCACCTTCGCCGCCTTCTGCTACATGCTGGCGCTGCTGCTCACCGCCGCCCTCATCTTCTTCGCCATCTGGCATGTGAGTGCCGGGCCGGGGCGCCCGGAGCGGGAGCGGGCGCGGGCGCGGGCGCGGGGCGGCGGCGGAGAGCCCGGGCACCGTTTGTTGCCTCCCGTTGTGGCCGGGTCGTTTCCGGGTGTGTGTGTGTGAGAGCTACAGAGTGCCCCCCCCCCCCAGCCCCCCCCCCCGCCGCCGGGGGGGGGGGGGGCAGATCTAACCGCCCCTTATTGCTGCCCCCCCGAGCCATTTCCCGCGCTCACAGGGGTGGGGGGGCAGAGATCTAACTACCCCCTATTACTGCCCCCCCCCCGAGCCATCCCCTGCGCTCACAGGGGTGGGGGGGCAGAGATGTAACTGACCCCTATTTCTGCCCCCCCGAGTCATCCCCCACGTTCATAGGGGTGGGGGGTCAGAGATCTAACCGCCCCCCTGTTGTTGCCTCCCCCACCAGCCATCTCCCCTCTCACATTCATAGGGTGGGGGCAGAGATGTAATGGCCCCCACATTCTTATTCCCCTGAGCCATCTCTCCCCCCCCCCACTCACAGGAATGGGGCAGAGATCAACCCACCCCACATTGCTGCCCACCCATCCCTGAGCCATTTCATCTCCCCCCCCCTGCACTCAGGGGTGGGGGTAAAGATGTAACCCTCCTTTCATTGAGGCTCCCCCGCACCATCTCCACCCTCTTCATTGCTAGGGGTGGGGACAGAGATTGATCTGTCCCTATTTCTGACCTCCCAGAGCCATCTCTACATGGGGGGGGGAATCCAACTCCCCTCCCCAGCCATCTCTACATCTCCGTGTATTCACAGGGGTGGGGGCAGAGAGCTAACCACCTTCCTCCTGCCCCATTGCTACTCTCAGAGAGCCAGCTCCATCCCACCTGTGTGCACACAGGGTGGGGGCAAAGATTTGACCGCTCTGCCATTGCTAACCGTGGTCCCCAGCCCAGCCCAACTCTGCACCATGCAGAATTGACCCAGTTGCATGTGACCTTTGGCCATGGCTGGATGTGCTTCGGGATTATTGGTTTGAGGAATAGTGCCCTATTTTGTGTACGTTTGAAATGGCACGTGTAAAATAATTGATCAGATATGCTTAGTAACTTCCTGTTGGTGTAAACCAGCTTTGCAAAATTGTCCTGAAAACTCACCAGTCCAGATACATGACCTGCTTGCTTATCATTACCTTAATGATGCAAAACTGACAGTATTCACCTGTGGAGGAGTAGAATTTTCAAAGGCTAATTCAAACTGGGTTTGTTTTATTAAACATTTTTGTTGAAAATGTGGGTGTCTTATATTTTTAAATATTGGTGTTTTATGTGAAGGAATACGTGTTTAAAATGTTTCAGTCTCAAGTCAAATAAGTTTTGTAATGAATGGAAAAAGTGAGCTTCTTTTCCCCTGTGGTTTGCTACCTTTTAAAATGTAAATCCTGAGTAAATATTACTTATTGTTTGAGGTCTTGGATTTTCTACTGCCAGAGAGGGGAAAAGACTAATGGTGGAACCTTAGGAAACCTAGTTTCAGGTGGCTATGAGATGCCTGCTCTTGGAGAGAAGCACTGTTAGATCATCTTTAGGAATGAACTTCATAAGTGAATGAGTGGATTTTTTGAAGATAAATTAAAAGATGATATTTTCCTTGATGAGCTTGGAGGACTAAGCAATTAATATCAGCAGAATTTTAAGGGTTATTTATTTATTTATTTTTTAATTAAAGAAAAAAGTTTTGGTCCCTGCAGTTGCTATGATACCTATTTAGATGTGTACCAGATAAACTGATGATTTTTTTTCCTGAGTATTTTAACCAATATTTTATAATTTTCTTCTCCATTAATCCATTGATGAATCTGTCCCAGGATGCATCATTGTGGGACATCCCTGTTACCAGAAGTCTCATGTAATCCAAGTGATGCCACAAAGATACATCCTTGGGTAGCTTTAAGCAAACCAGGAAGTACCATTGGATCTGAGGGAGGAAATAAATTAAAATGTGTGTTAAGTGCTTCTCCCTAGCATGAATAGTGTGTGTGCGCATATATTCAGATTTGTTCAGTTTCAATTTTTGCTTTGTAGTTATTTAATACGCTTTTTCTTGTAACTTAAAGGATGCTATGTAGACATGTTCTAGTTTACGTTGAATATAAAGGATACTGATAGTACTGATTACTTGATGTTTTGGTTCTCATACTTATTTTTCTATGGTTCTTGCTTTTTTGTTTATAAATTACCTGTTTGGTCTTGTTTGGTGCCATGGTATCCATTTTACAAAAAATGGGTTTGACTCTATTTCACCCTGGCAGGTTCACCTTTTCCTAAGCATCAGTGTATGGTAAAAGTTCTGTCATTAAAAGATGTTCTTGACTTTTTCCTGACTATATCTCCCTTGCCTGCCATCTCACACTCTGACTGTGAAGATAACATCCATTCAGCCTCTTCAAAGACTCCGATCACTTCCTTTTAATTAACTGGCTGGCATAAGTGACAAGCACTCAGCACAGAGAAAGTGTGTCACGTGTGCAACCTCCTGGGTTTTTTTTATGCACCATGGATATATTCTGTGGGACTGAATGCTATCTGCAATGACACTATGTAACTCCTCTGCATGGTGGGGGGAAAAGGGAATGAGGGAATGAAATGCAAAGATGTAATGCCAGAGCATTGTGAGTATATAAAATGTCTAGAATAATCTGAAGCTAATTTAAATGTGCTTGAATGTTTTTTAAACCAAAGCAGACCTGTTTCAAATACTTTGTTGCTTTAGGTGATTCAGTTTATGGAATTATTTCTTTTACATGAGTAAAACGACCTTACTAAGATTGTGTTCGTAGCACTTATGGCTCTGTACCAATAAATTATATTTTGTGGTGAGATGTTTTTTATTGCTTTTTAACTGAAGAGTCCTAACTGTTCCAATTTTATTCTAGATTATAGCATTTGATGAGCTGAAGACTGATTACAAGAATCCCATAGACCAATGTAATACACTCAATCCTGTAAGTTACATGATAAAGAATTCCTCTTTGCATAAATTTATAAATAATTTTTGTTGCTATTATCTTGATTTAATCAAAAAGGCCATTAAAAATTCTGTTCTGCTGGTAATGTCTAGTATATTTGATAGAACTTCTAGACAGAATTCTTTATCTGATTCTTCTTTACTTTCAATCTTGAATATTCTGACTATTATTAATCTGCTGATGATCTTGTCAGCTGTCCTACTAACATTCTTTCAATCTGCTTTTTACATTTTCGGCACAAAGACAGTTGAAAAGGTCAAAAAGATTAAAAGAGTCAAAATTGCATTAAAGGTGTGTACTGCTTTTTAGTTTAATGTTTTAATCCCACTTTTACTTTCATTTTGTTAGGAACATTTGTATTACTATTAAGATGTTTTGTTCAGTGTGCTTGCTCATCTGCCTGTTTTGTTTGTTCAGGTTTATAATAACTTCATGAACTTTCATATTTTGTGCAAAATAAGTTTGCTTGCTTACCCACTGAAGTGGGGGAAAACTGTTATATGCCTAAAATCTATTGAACAGTCACAGCAACTGAAGAAATACAATAAATGGTATCATCTCTCAAGCCAGGTTCACTGAACTTTCTGATGTTCAGAATCTGGGAGACTAGTTTGTTTAAAAAAAAAAAGGGGGGGGGGCGGAATTAATTCTGATCTGGCCTTACAATTTCCGGGGTGGAGATTGGCTTCCCAAGGATATCCCCAGTATTCTTTCAGAATACTGTGTATTCTTGGACACAACTCTTAATTATATTCCTATTTGTTAATGCTGGTGCCTCAAGCACTTTTAGCTTGCTTGCATCTTTGACAGACAAATAATATTATGGATGTTAGAAAGTAGGTATTTTCAGTAACGCAATATGTCTTTGCCCATTCACCATCCCTTTCATTTTGACTTGGAGTGGCCAGATTGAGATAAAAACATAGGGCAGCAGAGCAGTGAAGTGTGCCTCTGGAAGGCTGCACTGTAAATCATGGTGTTCTGCAGAATTAAGTAGAATCACACCAATGGAGACTGAATTCAAAGCTGAAAAAGAATGTGTCTTAGACAGCCAGAGAGCTTGGCAGCATGAGGGTGGGTGAGTGGAGAGACTGCATCTTGGAAAGTGGTGCCTGAACAGCTGCGCATCTAACAGTTTCCCCAACTCAGTCTGTTTTACAGTCATTTCTGCAACAGTATGGGGGAAGGCAAATACTCATTACATTTATGCATTATGATCTTATCACAAATTTAATAAAAGGCTGTTATAATGTGCATGTTCAAAACCAATATTTTATTAACCTAATGTTAATATACATGAATGAGGTGTTATATGATAGCTTTGTGTACATTGAAAATCTTGATCGTGGTATTTGCTATGCTAGTGGAGTTAGATTACTCGTGAAAAGGTGAATTTGCGATCGTTACTCGTTGAAGAGTATGGTAAATGCACATGATGCTTTACAAATACATGAAGGGACATGATCCATTGTCTTGAAGTTTAAATTCTAGGGGAGAACATTTTTAGTCATGAAAGATAAAGACTTTGCTAGAGTACCAGTTTTGGTTCACATAATGCTTAGCATCTCCCTCTCTGTATGCGGCCCCCATCACAACAGTATCCAAGCTTCTCTTGAGTATTTAGAAATAATATTTCTTCCTTCCTAGCCTTTAGGGAAAAATGCATGGTGACCTGTAAACTAATCAAACTAGTTCTCGTGTAGGCTGGAAATGAAGAAAGATAACATAGTTTTAAAATACTTAAAAGGCAGTCTGATACTCTGCTGTGGGGGCAGATCACAAAAACCTAGATGTAAGGGAAATGAATGCTTTGAGACGTATGGTTAGTCTTAATTTTTGTAGATTTCAGGTCTAGCAAACAGGTCTTGCTTGGTGGTCAGACTTTTTTTAGCTTACATAATTGGAATAACATCTAAAAGTTACATATGGTGAGTATACAAGAATGATCTGGACAAGAAGAGTAATTATTTTACAAATGTAAAGAAAGTTGATGACTTGAGTTTGTGTTGATGTAAGTTGGTTTTGTTTGACAATAGTCATTTAAAGAAACAATGTATTAGAATGTGCATAAGGAACAAAACTCGGTTTGCTTCTAGTTTATAGATTTCTAGTTAGACCTTTTTAGGTGTTTAAAACAAATATTTGCTTTTAGACAGTATTAACTGAAAGAAAACTGCAAAATACATTCTGAGGCAGTCATCCTAGATATACAAATTGGTCAAAGTCAAAGAATAAGAGTTGTCTTGTGTGTGCTTCACTTGGAGAGTAGACTCCTTAGTAATTTAACTTACCAGTAAATCTTTAGTTTATGATAAACCCTTGATTGAAATATGTAGTAGCAATTGAATAATTTTACATGAAACCGCTTGTAGATATTTATCCTGTGAGCATTTCAAATGTATGGATGAACTTTTGGGGAGAATTGTATAATTCAAAAGAGTAGGTGATAAGATTCTTTCTGGTATATATGCCTTTGAAGGATTTTACTTTTGTGATGAGCATGGGGTTTTCTTGATTTTTATGGTATTTCACCTACATTTAATCTACATATGTTTCTATACTGCTTATCTCTTAATAGCACTGGCAGGGTTACCTGGTATTTTATGGTCTCAGTAATCTGAGAGTAATCAGCATTACCTCTGTACGCTTCTGCTGGAAAGCACAATGGTAAAAAGAAGGCAGGTGTTAAGTATTTGAAAGGTCTTGTACAAAGGAAAATGGAACTGGCTAATATGCCACAAATTGTATGTGCATTTTACTGTTGTTCCCTCCTACATTGCAGAAAGCATATTGCTTGTATTTGTGCATATTGGTGTGCTTAACAATGTTCATGCTCCTTTTGTCTAATAAAACTTTGCACCAGAAATAAGGTTTTGGTAATAGTCTGTTTTAATAAATACTGTACATATATAGTGTATCAAGTTCAAAGCTTGAAAAATAGTAAAATACAAAACAAACTCTTGCATAAAAACTGTTAGGGATTACTTTTCCCATGGATATGTCTATGTGGGGCATATGCAGAAAAATCTCGATGCTCTACTCTTATGTCACAGGTATGTTGTAAAAAATGTGGAAGCTGTTCACAGTGCACGTAGCTAATTAATAAGTAATAAAAGCTTCCATAACCTGAGCATTCCAGCTTGTAAATTTTCTTGGGTATTCATTAATATACATAAACTTTTCTGTAAATTTCAAGGTGTATTCTGCCAGTTGCTGTTTTCACTTTCTGCAGTTTACTTGCCCATTTGAGTGTTTTTCTCTATATAGTAGTTGGGAATTTTTACCAATAATTTACCTTATAAATAGAAATTCAGACCAAGCTGTATGTTGTTTAATTACATGTTCTGATGCATATTTTTCTTTTTCAGCTTGTACTTCCAGAGTACCTCATCCATGCATTCTTCTGTGTTATGTTTCTCTGTGCAGCAGAGTGGCTTACACTGGGTCTCAATATGCCTTTGTTGGCTTACCATATTTGGAGGTAATATTGATAAGTTTGATTTCTCTACTCATGTTAATTATAACTAAGGCTAAGATTTTGTCATGGATATTTTTAGTAAGTCAGGGACAGGTCACGGGCTTCTGTGAATTTTTCTTTATTGCCCGTGATCGGTCCATGACTTTTACTAAAAATATCCATGATAAAATGGGAAGGGAGTGGCAGCTGCGGGGTGGCTGGGAGCTCTGGGGCCCCCACAACGTGTGGGAGCTCAGATCTCCAGGGTCTCCATACCCCTTCCCCAGCAGTGGGGAGCTGCAGGGTGGTCCCTCCGCCCTGCAGTGGTGGCCGGGAGCATGGGGGCAGGCAGCGGGGGTACCTAACAGCTCCCTGCCGCTGCGGGAGGCGGCGGGACCCTGCAGCTCCCAGCCACCAGGGCTGAAGTCACAGAGGTCTTTGGAAGTCATGGATTCCGTGTCTTCTGCAACCTCCGTCGGATTCCATGACTTCCACGACCTCCGTGACAAAACCGTAGCTTTAATTATAACTTACTGTCCTTTTGTGATGTTTAACTGTCCCATTTCTTCAGCAATAAAGCATAAAGGCCCATTGTGATAAGATGGTGAAAATCTTACGCAATAGTTATAAAAAAGTAAAAAAGACTATTTTCCTTTTATTTTTGAAAAGGAATGTTTCTTCCAACTTGATAAGCAAGAATGGGAGTACTCCAGTATGTTTTAAATGGTGCTGAAGTTACCAAAACCATCCTAAGTATTTTACCATACAAATTATGTTTGGTTCTCTCCCATGTTGCTCTCTTCTGCACCTTTTCCAGTTCTTTAAGCCTGTAATATGGTGCCTTAGATCCTACATCCTATTTTAAAGGGTTGTCGTGCCCACCCTTGGTATAACACCATCTATAATGTAATATGATTTGAAGTTGAGATAAACTATGCTGGTGCAGTGCAGCTACAGTGCAAAAAACCACCATAAGCGCATAAGAACAGCCATATTGGGTCAGACCAATGGTCCATCTAGCCCAGTATCCTGTTTTCCAACAATGCCCAATGCCAGGTGCTTCAGAAGGAATGAACAGAACAGGCAATCATCAAGTGATGCATCCTCATACAGGCAAGGCCTTAGGTTGGGGTCTCAGACTTTACTCTCATGGTTTAATTGGTGGATGGAGTAAATGTTTAGTGCAGTTAAAGATGCATGGTTCTTTATGCAAATTTCTGTTTTGTTTTTTGGGGGTGGGGGAACCTACTTTTCCCATAGCTTTCTTTTCCAAACTTAACTGCTAACCTAATTTGTCTTTTCCAGGTATATGAGCAGACCTGTGATGAGTGGACCAGGTCTTTATGATCCTACAACCATCATGAATGCAGATATTTTAGCATATTGTCAGAAGGAAGGATGGTGCAAACTAGCATTTTACCTCCTATCATTTTTTTACTACCTATATGGGTAAGTTTCTTAGTCTGAAACTTTTTGTTTGAGCTCAACCCAGAGGGAAAATTTATATATATATGAAAATTTTCTTACAAAAAAAAAAAAAAGGACAATGCCCTGACATTTTTATCTTAATGTGTAAAAATATTTCAGACACTTAGCCTGGGATGTAATGTCTCTCTCTCTATTTTTTTAAAAACAACAACCCGCCCTCCCCCCCCAAAGTTTGGATCATAATTTAGCAATACAGCTGAACCAAGAATCAAAAAATCCCAACCTTTTAATTTTTATTATAAAATAGTGGGATTTTAATATGGGTGAAATTTTAATATTTTAAAAAGTGACTTTTGTCTTAAAATTTGGGTTTCATTGAAGTTCGCTGGTAGAATGGTGGTTATGGGTGAGAAGATACAGAAGCTGTAAACACAAAGTCAAACTCTCTAAAAAGGGGGGATGTGGGAAGCAACAGCTGGTGATAATGTACTGATGTAGTACTATTACCACTACATTGCATAGACTGACTTTGATAGTCAGGTTACAACTGATGGGTCACTGTTTCTTCATGTGATCATACAAAAAGATTAAGAAAAACATGATTAAAAAAACTTCTTCCGACATATATACATATAGTATGTTTGAGCCTATGCAAGACTGCCTGTTACTGCCACTTGATCCCAGTGTCCAGAGTGTTATATACATGACACTTCTGTTCACGGGTTCATTTTTAATGCCTTAACCTGGCTTTTAAAAAATCATGGTGAACTATCAGTATTTTATTGTAATGACACAAGCTGTGTCTCTGCTCTTTTTCAGTGGGGAATGAATCTGCGCATAATATAATGAAATGCATAACACTGTTAACTTATCTAATCAAACTATTGCCTCTAAATTTAGTACATTTTAAATTTTTCTTTTCTTTTCTAGCATGATTTATGTTTTGGTGAGCTCTTAAGAAGACACTCTGCAAAATTGGTTCCAGTTAAGTGCATGCAAAAGCCACAAAACAAAAGGATTCTTTCCAACAAGAATTTGTTACCAAGATTAAATTATGGAATCTGATGATCACAGTTGCATTAGGAAAAAAAAAATGACTCCCCTATTTTTAAAATGTTTCCACACTTTATACTTGTGGAAAGACTGTTTTCGTATATTTTACTGGGACGTTGAAATTAAAAAGAATTAAGTGTAAATCGATATTAAATGATTCTCTGGTTTTGAACAGTTTTGACTTTGCGCTCCATAAGGAACAGCCATAACTCTTCAAGTAGTTATTAATTACTGCCTGTCCTTAGTATCCTAGAATTTTTTGTTTACAGGACCTTATAGTGGCTCACTTTGGACTTTTGAAACTCCATTTAACTATAAATCAGCTGTAGCTATAAAGTGCTTCTGAAGGACTGAAAGCTTCATGTATTTTCTCTGCAGATATCTTCACGGATACACGTGTAGAAAGAGTAGTTCTGTTTTTTATATTTGGGTATCTTTCCCTGTGTATGCATGGTTCTGAAACTTCCCATATTTCCACCAAACACTAAATATCCTTGCTTTAATTTTCAAGCATAAGTTATTGTGATAGGAAACATTGAGTTGTCTGTGAAGGAATGAATTTAAAAGATTTTATTTTTAAATGTTTGTGCAACAGTCTTATTAACCAATTGGCTAATAATGCAAGATTGATCAAATCCAGTGGTAAAAATACTGCTCCTATGGGTTTACAAGTCACACTAAAGACATTTCCAAGACACAGTGAGACTGAGAAACTGTCCTGCTGTTCCTTAGTGGAATAAATAAAAATCTCAAATTCAGAAATGTTCAATTTTTTCCAGTGCCTTGTTTCTTAAAAAAGTAAGTTTATTTGCTGTACTTAACTACTTAATTCATAAATGACAGTAGCATTACTATTAAAATTCATATTGAGATGGGCTATATCTGGGAAAGAGATACTTACACAGAACTGTTAGACACTAACAAGGTTTCTGATCATGTTTCCTGTACTTTCAGTTGGTCCCTATGTTAATAGTTTTTAGTGGGGGGAGGGGAGTGGAAATAGATGTGCATTGATAGAACTGCATTGTAATTCCTCTTGCTATGAGCTACTGGTTAGTTTAGCTTCAGAAGTTTAGAAATCTTTCCCACTTAAACTAGTTTAAGAATGGTGAAATGTTTGCCTTGAGGAAGGTGTGTGGTGGTACAGATAGTATCTCTGGCTTTAGTAAAATGTGTTTACATAGATTGATATGACCCTTCTGATATGGACCAGATTTTTGGATTCAATGCAGATTGGCCTTCAGTTCTGGAATAAAGGAATCTGAGCACTCTTAGAAAATTTTCTATGTGGATAGTGATTTTTGCCTTAGCCAAATCAAAGGAGACAACTGACAGAATAGATACAAACTCCATGAAATTAAAATCCAATAGCTTTTTAGTTTGAAGTGTCTTTATCATATTTCATGCTTTTGTTGCAAATAAGTGTTTTCCTCCATGGGATAGAAATAGCTGTAGAGTTAAAAAAAAATTCTATTTTCATAAGGAATAATGTACCCCAAACTGTACATAATTGAGAATTCCATTGAGCCATTCTAATGATGAAGTATGATTAATTTGTATAGTCTTTTCCCCAGAACCACGGTTTGAAATTGGAGCTTTAAATTATGTACACTGTCAGGATCATAGTTAGCACTCTTCAAAAAGGATTAAAGCTGATTTCCCTATTTCTCTCTCCACCCTTTGCCTGCTTTAACAAATGAATTTGACAAGCTGCTGAGCTGCAAGGAAAGTGTTGCATCCCACAGCAATAGATGAAAGTTAATATTTTTGCTTTTATGGCGTTCATGCTGTCATGGCTTTCAAAAGTTCTTCCCGCTGTGGCTTGACAGCTTCTGTTTTCAAACTGTTTCCTAAAGTATCTAATTAAATTGTTGTGACACTTTTTTGCACTGTACCCTGTAGATTAACAAACTATCAGACCATGAAATCTAGTATTGAGATGCCTTCACTAAGAGTTCTGCCGCCAGCCCCCAATCATCCAAAAGTTGGAGCACTGTATTTATCTGCTCTTGGCTGGTGCAGTGTGCTCAGTGCTCTCTCAAGTAGCTACAGCCTAAACCATCTAAGTCTTTAAAGATCTAAATTAGAGGTGGGGGCTCAAATAATCTTGAATCAGAATATTCCTGACTAGGAGGGCGTGCAATCATATCCAACTCTGAAGTTTCCAAGAGTGAACTTGCAGTCAAAATTTTGGTTTGAACCCATCATTCAATATGCTTCTCAGCATGGACAAATAAATGAAATGGAAGTGTCTAGGTTAATCTAACTTGGAGAATGTTCTCTGAAACTTTAGAAGTCTTCATAAAAGAAATAGGGTCAGACTTCTATGGCATGAGAAGTTGTGGATTGGATTTGGCTAGTAAAAACTAACAGAAAATAGCATTTCTTTTTCTTGTTAAAAAAAGTTACATCTAACCATAAACTACTTGTTTCTCATGAAAGCAAGTATGGTCAGACAAACCTTTGCACATACAAAAAAGGAGCAGAATTTGAGTTTTTCCTCTGAACAAAATTACTGTTCCTGTATTCATAACTGACAGGTATTTAGGGCCCTAATTTTACAGCCTCTCCTACCTGTGCCTTGCCTTTATGTGTATGAGTATTCTCCTTGGAATCAAATCATGCACATGGAAAAATGTGCAGAATTGGGGTCTAGAGTATTAAGTTGAATTCCATTTTAAGCAACTGTTAAACTTAAGTGCAGTTTTACCTTTAAAAGTGACTTTGTAAAAACATGGGGGGAGGGGTTTGTCTCCATTATTTCACTGACTGCTGTATTAGAATTACAGAATTTGCCAGTAGTCTTTTCTGTCACCCCCCCTGCCTGCCAGTTAAAGCTTCTGCAGGATAAATTATGTCCTCATCAACACTAGTTACTTCCATTAGTGGTCAATGGGGTTGCATAGGTACAGTTAGGGCCATAATGTGGCTTGCAGAATTGTAGTGCTAATGATAGGCAAGACAGAAGAACCCAGCTTGACACTCAGATCTCAGCTTTAGTTCATAGTGCTGGTACAAATCCAAGTTTGGTATGGAAGTCACTGAGAAATGGGGAACTCTAATCAACTAATCTTTTCAGGATAAGACCATCTATGCACCTTTACTTGTAAACATTAGTGAAGTGGGGAGATCTATAAATGGTCTACTTTTCTTTAATTCTGATTTCTATATTTTATGCTACCTATAAAGGCCCAGGTGCAGCAAGCTACAGTTATTAACTATCTCCAGTGTGATCTAAAAAACCTTGTACTAACCACTTCACAAGTGGAGAAAAGAATACATGGTGCAGTCTAAAGACTATGTTAAAATTTGTTGGGAAGGAATTTGCCTTTACACATACATTCAGTGACTGGGTACAAAATGAACTGGTGGTAAATTTAGAACATGAGACTGAAACTTATATTGAAATGAATAACAGACAAAAGGCTGTCTATTGTAATCTTTCCATGTCCCAAAAAGGGTAGTGTAGTTCAAAAAAATGTTATTTACACCTTCCAAAATTTAGGTCTCAATTAAATTGTATACGTATATTTGCACAACTCAGTGTCAAGTGCATGTAGCCTGCTACATTCAAGGCATATGTTCATTTAGGACCATATTATTCAAAATTTTAAAAGTCCTAATAAACCTAACATTTTAACCTTTAGTCACTTTTCTCCACAAACTGCAAATATTTAGGAGTTAGATATGTACTCATTTCTTGTTTAAAAGATCAGTGATTGAGTCAGCAGATAAAATGGAAAGTTGTCAAACTAAAATGAGTTCTGGTTATTGTAACATACCAAGTGAAACCTGTCTGAGCTTCGCTGAGAGAATTCCTTCAAAAACTGTGTGCGCTCTTCTGCAAACCCTAAGGTGATCCAGTTCTAGCATTAAGGCTCTTACAATAGTTAACCTATCATGTTGTTTACACAGTTAAGTTTCAGAGAACTAAATAGTTTGGAGGAGAGGGAGATTCTTCCATATGACTTACGTATCAGATTAGGTATAAAGACAAAAGCATGAGGTGGTTATAACAGGCGAATAGTGGAGAGATCTTGTCATCTATAAAGCTCCATCCCTATCTTAACTCCATGATACTGAAAGCAAAAGACTGCTACTGCTGGAAAAGAAGACAATAGCTCTATGACTCAAGTGGAGGGAGAGGATTAGTGTTTTACCCTAGCTGGAAACACTATGGTGCTGTGTATGGCAGAAGCACCAGAATGACTTTGGATTTGAGGAAGTTAATTTTATTCAAGTGCAAGATCACTGGTGGGGAGTAGCCTTGAATGTCATTAAGAACTTCTCCCATTTTGAATTACAAGATGTGGGGCATAAAGAGCAAATACATTCATTTGGGAACCCTCAGCATGATGGCAAAGGTTTGAATAGTATTTCTTTACTCCAAGTCTATTAGATCACTTGTCACTGATTTCAGCTAGAATACTGACCTAGTTGTTGAGGACAGAACCAGACCACCCCACACAAGCATATGCCATCAAATTACATTAGGCAAGGACTTGTGGAAAGAACTAGACTACAGCTCTGGAACACTCAAAATCATTCATAACAGAAGCGTAAAAGGAGGCCCTTTCTGGTTCTCAATAGCCATGGCTCTTAGAGCTCAGCTGGCTACTGTTAAGTTCACAGATCTTTTTATTCCCATTTCAATCTTTCCACCCCCAATTATTCCCACTGATTACTTACAAGAAAAAAAAATACAAATGGATAATGCATTTGTTTTATTTCTTATTTGACATCCCCTGTAATACCTCCATTCAGTAAATACATAAAATGCAACATACAGAAAAGGCCAAAATTTAAAAACCAAAATACTAGTTCAGAGTGTTGAAACTTGTATACTGCTAAGGACATACTTGATGAAGGGAATTAATACATCAGCAGTGAACTGCTGAAGTTACTGTACTAAAACAAGCCCATTAGAAATGGAGGGGACACCAGCATAACATTTCTCCCTTCATGTGTGGAAATACTTGTAGAGAATGAACTTAGAAATTAGTCCTTGGAAGTTTGAAATGCAGGATATTACTAGAGCTTACAAGACCCTTTCCAGCACCAGTCTTGTATCTATTTACAGTAGAGAGATGGGGTGTTAGGATAATACTTTGCCAGAAGCAGTGACTAATAAAGTGGTATTAAAGGTCATGTAGGAGAGAGATGTCTTTTTACGTAGAACTTGTACTCAGCCATAATACCATATGTACACAACAGATATACCATAATGCCAATATTAGTTTATCGTGATACTGATCTTAATATTGCATCTTTTGTTGACAGATGTGCAGCCAGGTTCTCTCGAAAGTCATGGAGATAGTTGTATTGCTGAAAAACGTACAATCATATTTAGCAGAAGTGCTGAATGTGACAGACATGTTAATAAAGTTTTAAAAGAGATATTAAATACTTTGTGGTTTAGGCAGGTCTCTAGCTATTAGGGTAGGATAAGACCCAATTGAGGCAGATTACCCAACATCTGCCTACTGCACAATTACTACACCTTACTCTGAAGCATTTAGTGCTGGGCACTGTTAGGTCAGAGACAGGATATTGGACTAGATGGACCTTAACTTTGATCTAGTCTGGCAACTCCTGTGTTCCCATTATAGTGAAGTTGGAGATATTATAATTCTGGTTGTGGTTGGCATTAAATGGGAAACTGCTTCATTTGTGAATAAGTAGCTCCACTCCCTCTGCATATAGTCCAAGAAGTAGAATACTGCTTCCAGCTAGCTGAATATAGGGCACAACAATCTACATAGAGTGCTGGTAGGCCCATTCAGTCTTGAGTAAAGATTCCAAATGGTTTAAACTGCATAACAAGTGTTCAAAAATATTATAGGCAATCAGGGGAATTAAAACAGATCCCCCATATCTAATAAAAGCAGGGTGGGACTCCCCATTCTCTCCCTAGCTTCAGTAAACAGTGCTTACTCTGCTCTCCACTCTGACTTAGCTGAAGTGTGCCTGCTTCCCAAATCCTGTTCGGCTACTTCAACTAGCAGTAGGCAGCATTCTCTGCCACTCCGCCTTCTTTAGAAGGCATTTAAAATAACATTAGATCTAGAAGTTGTGGTGAGAGCTTGACTGGTGTACATTCTCTGGCTTTATGAACGATAGTCTTGCCCGTTTTATGACCTATGTATTCTGAGTAGGTTTAATACTAGCAATGGAACCTGGGCAGAGGATGACAACAGATGATAAATGGAAAATGACAGCTAGAATAGGAACAATATGTAAGTGTGAGTTGGGGAAGAGAAGAGTTTAAGAATCAAGGCGCAATGAGGGATTTTGGTAATATAAAGGAAGAAGCAACAACGCCTACTACGAGCCATAGGTGGGAGTGGGTGGAGGGCAACAGGGGAGAGAGGTAAAGAACAGAGCAACCGGTTGGGGAGGCGGAGGGGATAGAATGGCTATTGGCGATAAAGGAGGAAAGATGTGAAGTTCTGGTGTAGACAGACTGAGGTTGAGTTGGTGTGATAGCATGTGACTAAAAGCAGCTCAATCCCAACATTCATAGGTAGTAAGGGCATGAATTACTAGAGACCTGCTTTAACTCTCTGAAAGACAAAGGCATCTCTTCATGAAGAGAGATCCTAGTACAGAAGCACAGTTACACCAGAGGTCTTCTCCATTTTAGTATTCTCTTCCCCCTACTGCCTCCTTACCTTTATTGTCTGTATTGCCCCAGATCCTCTTAAGTCTCGGAGGCTCTCTATTGCCTCTTGGGGTTCCATTGCATCAGATAATTGAAGCAAAAGACATGCAGCTACTGTAAGGAAAAGAGATGCATAAGTATGCATGCTAACAGTCATCTCTGTATGTAATAAAACTTCTGCTCACTGATGTTTGTGCTTAGACAACCACCAGAGTCTCACGGCCACTTCAGAACTGGAATTTCTTCATCATACGAAGGTCCACAGATCTGTTACAATGGATACTTCAGCCTGGGTGCAGTTGGGGGCAGAACCAGGCCTGCCAGTCATTAGCAGCAGGGAAGTTTGCTCAAGTTTTCCCTGCATCCCCAGCGGCTCCCCCAGTGTTCCTAGCTGCAGAGCTTTTTGGAGGGAAAGTCCAAACTTTAATTCAAAACTTTAACAAGTTGGCCCCGTAACATCTCGAGGGCTGCGTTTGCATTTTGGGAGATTGTTGTTTCAGCTCCGTTCCCCTTCTGCGGTGTTTGCAGCTTTTGGCACCCCTCAGGCTTTGGGGAAGAGAACTAAGCTGAGAAAAAACAGACAAAACGAGAGCTGACTCTCTCCTGCTTCCCCCTCATTGAGGGTCATGCAGGGAGCTCTGTGGGCAGAGTGCAGTCCCCACCCTGGCAGGAATGGAGGCAAGTCACAGTGAAGGTGTGGAAAAGGAGACAGAGGCAAGGTCTAGTTTGTTTCCTTTACAAATCAGACAAAAGGTCTCTCCACACTTCTATATTTGAGTGCACAGAGCTATGGTGCATTGTTCATGGGCTTTTTTTTATTCTTTAACAAGTCTGACTAGAGAAGTTTCTTGTTTGATCAGTACCATGAACTCCTAAATAAATTGGCTTGAGCCTGCTCCATTTATTACAGTGGATGCCTGGTCAGGCCAGATGTGTTCTCACCCATATTTCTGTCAACAACTGTAGTAACCAAGGCCTGTCAAACTATAGCCTCCTATAAGAAAATTGGTTTTCAAACTTCTCCCATTTCCCACTCCACAAGGCCTCCAGTGTGCAAGGGCACCAAGTTCCATTTCCAACTCAGAAACCTCTGGTTCATAATGCATTTTGTTCCTTTAGGCACCAGACTAATATATATTTTAGTTCTATTACCAGAGGAGAATGTGGCTAAATTGCATCACTATTAAGCAATGACATGGGGGGAGGAGGGAAAAGATGCTTACTGAGACATGAGCGTCCAAATCCTCCGTAACAGCTGAAAGAAAAGAAGGACTTGTTTTAATAGTGCAGTAGAACTGGGGCCTCGTTGTGCTTGGTAATCCTTGAGGGATCAAGATGGCTGGAAGCTACTTCCCTCTTTTGTGAGCCCAGTGGAAAAATACCTCAACTACAATTCCACGGTCTTCTATAATCTAAGGAAACAAGCCTCACAGTACAGGCTTGGGACATTAGAGTTGTGTGAAAATCCAGTCCTTTGGTAAAACCCGTGGGAATCCGCCCCGCCAAAGAGTTGTGTTCTAGATTCACAGAAAGCAAGATCAGATCATTTTGGTAGATTTTATGCCCATAGCTTCTCTGGTGCCTAATGGGAAAGAAGAAACACTGCATCCAATGGAAATACCTCATCCTACCTCTAGATCAAAGTTCCTCCTCCCCACCCAAAGTCCATTTCTTAGTGGATTAGTAGAATGCACCATGATATCCTTATGTAAGGTGGATGGCCGGAAGCAATGTAGACTTATTTTTTAGTAGCCATTAGTGTTTCCTAAGGCTCAAGGTATGTCACCCTGGCAGCTGCTGTGAATTTTAGTTTCTCTCAGGTAGTACGTCCTGGGTCACCCCACTAGACCAGCTAGGAAAAGGGGGGGGGGAGAGGCTCCAGGTGTCCAGTCCTACAAGGCCTAGCATTATTTCTCATTGAACGGGGCAAGTGTGTGCCAGAAGAAGACCCGGTGAAAGAGAGGGAATGTCAGACAGTTTGAATTAACCCTAAAGGAAGCCAGCCAACCGTCATTTGACATTGTTTATTATACATTAAAGTTTTGATTGTTCATCCATCTGGAGGGAAATTGATAGATTCCTTGTGGAGATAGGAAGGAAATAGGAACTTACTGTATTAACGTTTTCCGGTTGTTTTCCAGACAGCCCCTTAGTTCTTCCAGAATGGTACAGCAGTTGGCGATGTCAGGAGTGTCTCCATCAAGAATAGGATGGTGATGCACAATAATCCCATGCTGCTGGTAGGAGTTTAGTAGGTTTGGCACCCGATACTTTGAGAGTTCTCCTCTGGTACAGAGCACAAATATATCCTGTGTCCCATACCCCTTTAATTCTTCTGCCAACAAACCAAGACACTTGCAAATAAAAAAAGCCTATCAAGTTTAAGATCTACGTAGACAAAAATGCTAATCAATTCAATTTCAGGGATTAATGTGAGAATCAGCAAGAACTAAAAATTCTTCTCAGCATTAGCCAAGTCCCCTCTTTTCTGATCACCTTTGAGCAGTCATGAAGGGACTTTTGCTGATACAACACAAGTCTTTGCTACAAAGCATAGGTGTGTTAGAACAAAAGATTGAGGAATCACGTTAACTACCACAGCATTAAACAGCAACCAGTGGAGATGTTGTGGTTAGCACAACTGCTGGTCAGCTAACATTTTGGTTCTAGTACGGTTTACCCATGACCAGCCGACACAGACACTAGAAGAACTGTAGGGTTAACCATGAACACTGTGTTTATACTCATTGGTAGGACCCTGAAGTTGGCAAGTTACTGAAATAAAGATTAGAAGTATTTGTGCTTAGGCTTTGAACTAGCTCTTCTTGGGAAGCTTGCTATCCTACATTGGGATTATCAGAGCTTCCTGTTACGGCAGAGGAAAAAACTAAAAGACAACTGCCTCTGGCTATGGGCTGTACGTACTCAGCAGTGAGAACTCTCAATTGGTAGTGAACCCATGTAAGAGGTGATGTTTTTCTCTTGCAAAAGCATCTCAGTACGTTAAACAGTGCCCACAGCTTCGCATTCCCCCAAGCACATGGAGCACTACAGAAGTCCGGATTAACACAATTGTCAAATCAATACTCCCTCAGGAACTTTTCACCCAGTAAAAGGAAACACTACATGTATTTGTAAAAGGGAAACTCTGAACACTAATGCAGATGGCACAGCTTAATTGTCATGATTGTTTCATTTCTGAGAAGATACACATGGTATCTGGAAACACAGATTTGCTGGTTAGAGAGATTATGTGATACAATCTCCAGTCTAAGAGAGCAGGCAAGCTTCTAGTGACTAAAATAGTAAATTTATGCACTTTTAATTCACCATGTGCATTTGAAAGTGCTTACTTACAATATGAAAAAGAAAGATCTAAATTAGTGTAGTGGTCCATATATATATATATATATATACACAGTATATAAATCGAAAAAGAGCAAGAGCATGTGTTCATGGGTATTAGCAGGTGTGTGTGTGTGTATATATATATATATTACATAAACCTACCTATATCTTTCTGAAGATTTCTTCTAACATCCTTGAACCTACAACCTAAAATGAAATATGAAGTGAGTTGTATGGAATAGAAACATTTGAAAAAACAGTTCACTTTCACAAATAGAGTAGTTGTGTAGGGGAGTGCAGACAGAATCATCATGTTTAATAAAGTAACAGGGCAGCTTTTCTGAGCCTGTAACTAAAATTTAGTTTTTAAGCCTTCCCAAAAGAGAGCTTCTGACATGATTAACTGGGCTACACTTAAAGAGATCGGCAAGAAGTGAGATAGTTGTAGGGTTATTAGTAGGAAGATTCCCTCCCTTCCCACAAGTTCTGGCATACAACAGATATTAAACTCTCCTCCCTACTTGGGTTTGCAGCGTGTCATTATCATTACCTTATTTTCTCCCACTTCATTCCACAAAGAAGAGCTACAAAAGTGCTTTTAACACCATGCATTTACCCGACTATGAGAGTTATCAGGACAGAAAATGAGCACAGCAATTCCTGAAACCAGGGGCAATTGCATGGGTTGCGGTATAGTGTAGAAGGCAAATGTGTGTGGCTAGATTGCATGCTCCAATTACTGCTCAAACTATTCCTCTCCTCTAGGTCTGCTCACTTTAAAACTGCCCTTACCACCTTTAGAATTAGCCGCTCTCTGGAAGACATTTGTTCCCTTCTGAAGATGAGGTGTTGGGATCCTGCAAGCAGGAAGCTATAGCTGCCTGCCTCCAACAGGTGGAATTTTGTGAGGCAGGAGCAGGCAGGCAGTGTTTAAAGAACAGACATGAGTTAAGAAGGGACACAGGTAGTTTAAAGACCAACATGTCAAACATGTTTTCTATTGAACAGATTTCCAAAGCCTAAATGTTTATATAAAAAGTGTTAAATGCATGTGTGTAAAGTGTCAATGAAATTCTGTTTGGAATTAAACAATCTCCATTTTGGCATTTGCAACCCAAACATTACAACAGAATGCTAGTGCATGAGAACGAGACAGTGAGAATTGATTCCAAGCTGGGAGAAATACAAGCAGTCAAAAACACAAGTGGTTAAAACACGTGAAATACTTTACTAATATTACATTTTTATAGTGTAACAGTAGGATTTTTCAGATCTGATCTTTAGTTTGACATTCCTTATAGTGGAAAAATTTGGCTTTGTCAGAGTTGTCCCATTTCATGGGCTTGCATTGCCATTTACTATCATAAAAGGTACTCCAGTTTGGAAAGCACACTAGTTTATCAGCAGTTATCTTTCATCACTTCTCCTGGATTAGGCAAAACAGTCTCAGGCATCAAACCAAGAGATCTGATACCTCCACTCTTTCCAATATTGTGTGCGCAGAAGACATGTATATCACTCCACTAAGCAAGTAAGGTTTAGAGAGATCTTTGGAGACAGCACAATTTCCTCCTAGCTTTAAAACATGCTTTCTACCATACTTCTAAAACCAGCGCTACGTACCTGGCAGAGAACATACTCCCAGAAACTGAGAACAATAGACAGCCGACAGGGCTAACCTACCAAAAGAAAATGCAGAATATAAACTTGAATTCCAGCTCAAGTTTTCAATACTAGACAGCTACTTTCTCAGTGGGGTTGTGGAAAAGTTATTCAGCAGTAGTCCAGTTTGAATAACAAGAATTACAGCCAGAAAACTTTGTAGTGTTTACTGATAAAAGAATCACGTGTCCACACTACAACATTTTATTTCTGATCACATGTATCATACGCTTAAGTGTACACACACAGTGAAGAAGTTTTCACACTTCTGAGGTGTATATTAAAAGTAGCAATACTTCATTCCGAAACCATTTTACTATTTGATTAAATTTCACATTGCCTCCATTGTAAGAGCTATGGATCAAATCTTTTTAACCTACAACATCTTCACAGTGTATCAGAAATGATTAAGAATTAAGTTACTTGTGAATTAGAACAGGAGTACTTGTGGCACCTTAGAGATTAACAAATTTATTAGAGTATAAGCTTTCGTGGGCTATAGCCCACTTCTTCGGATGCTGTAGCCCATGAAAGCTTATACTCTAATAAATGTGTTAGTCTCTAAGGTGCCACAAGTATTCCTGTTCTTTTTGTGGATACAGACTAACACGGCTGCTACTCTGAAACTTGGGAATTAGAGTAAATGGATTTTAGTCACTCACAAGTTATGTTTTAATCAGAGTCTGGACTAATATCTTCAGGTTGCAGAGAGACATGGCAGTTATACTAGCAAGTTTAGTTGTCATATGTCCAGTGTTTGATTTCATTACTACAGGGGAACCCCGCTATAACACGCTCTGTGATACCGTGAATTCGGTTATAACGCAGGGAGAGTTTGGCCCCAGTGGCTGCAGCAGGCACGGGGCATTTGGGATCCATGCCCCGGCGGCTACAGCAGGCACGGGGCATTTGGGATCCATGCCCCGGCGGCTACAGCAGGAGCAACTCTCCCTGCAGCCGCAGTGGGCCCCTGGGGTTCTCACCTCTGTCCCTGGCAGGGCCGACTCCAGCCCGCCTCGGCGGCTGCAGCAGGCAGGCCGGCCGGGAGAGCGGGGCTGCCGCGCTCCGGCCAGCGTCCGGCTGGTGTCATGGGGCTATAGGGCTGCGGCGGTCCGGCTGGGAGAGCGGGGCTGCTGCGCTCCAGCCGGCCTCGCGGGGCTGCCGTGCTCCGGCTGGCGCTCTGGCCAGGGGAGCGGGGCCCCCAAAGACGACCACTGCCGGGGCAAGTCGGCCTAAAGCCGGCTTTGCTGGCCGCCCCCCTTCTCTCTCTCCCCCGCTCCCTCCCGTTAGCCAGGGCGCACACTCTGCTGCAAACTGAACACAAGTACAGTGGAACCCCGCTATAACACGACCCCGCATTTACCGCGATTGAATTTTTTGGACCCCAATGATCGCGTTATAGCGGGCTTCCACTGTATTTCTAGGACTTCTCTGAAATATCACTGAAAACAGAGGCCTGCTGCAGGTTTCTTTAGGACAGGTACTATCTATTGTCCAGCTGTGTGGTTTTATGAATATTTAGGCCCACATTTAGTGCAGATATTTAATTGCAAGCAGCATACAAGTGTTCTTCAAATCCTATATATGTTACTTGGGATATTTCTGAAAGGCCAGAAATTGCTGAGTGAAACATCTACGAGGGTATCTGATTACAAACGATTTTTTGCTCAAAAAAATATTTGTCTTACCATGATATCTGAAATGGTGTCTGATCATCTTGAATAGGCTCTTCATCAGATGAGTCAAACTCGTTTGCTTGCATTGCGCCAGGCTTCAATAGAAGAGAAATTGCTATAAGGAATTGTTTGTCAACATTTGAGGTGTTGCAAGCACACTACAGCAGATGAGTTTTTTTTCTTTAGTAAAAGGTTACCATTGTTCATGGAGGATGCATTACTTATAAGACCACTTTGATGTAGCTCAAAGGTTTAGTTTAAGATGATAGACTGCAACATTACTGAACGTTAGCCACTATCTACACTCAGGTTCAATCTTATAAAAGATTTTGAATACTTGTCTGTAGCTCTCTGCTATGTAAATAGTTCATCATCAGGCTTGTGAAAAAAAAAAACAGGTTTCAAATAGCAAAAAAATTACATCAGGTTCTTTTTTTAAAACACCTGTCACTCTGAAGCATTCACATGAACATAACATACTTGAACAGAAGATATGGATGTTAGAGACAGGCTCTAATTTTAATGTGTGAATAAGGACTTTTTTTCCTCAAGGTTATGAGCACATCAAGGTTCTTAATATTCCTATTTTGAAAATTTTAGAACGGTCTATGAAGCGAGAGGGGAATCAATGGTGATTCAGAGCAGTGCCTTGCTAATAGGTGATCAACTGTTAACAAGAGGGAAGTGGGTGGAGCAGTGAACGTTAGGAGGCCTATAGCCATCTTAGCTCGAAGGTTGGTATGGCACCTAATACACAGCTCTGAATAAAACTGGCTAGCTCATTTTATTTTATGATCTTCACCATATTGATCTCATTAGATGGCTGTTCTGCATTCTAGCTAGTGAATGGAAGAGCTGCAAACAAACAATTTGTTAAATGTTATCTGACTTAGCATGCCTAATTTTGAAGGAAGTCGTAGGAAACAAGCCACTGAATGGACTAAAATAATGAAAAAGTCATCTAAAGCAATATGTACATAAGATAGGATATGTGCTCAGCTCAAAGTGCAGAAAGTAGTTTCTTGGATTCTTTAATATCAGATGATCCATCAAATGAAACTGTCTATTGAAGACAACAAAAACATTGATTAGTTTGATGATCCTGCAAATAAGATGTTTTCAATGCTATTGTCATCATCACTCCAGTCAGAATCATTGCTAACAGAGACTTCAATTGTGTCTGTTCATCTTTGTCATCCAGAGATTAGCAATTATGACACTAACAACTGAAAGGCAAAGACTTGAGCCTAAAGTGTTCTTTAACACTAACCTCATTCCCCTCAGTGTAGCACAAGATGAGAAACGAAAAGAGACTGAAGCACTTCACCCTGGATATATCTCCATACAGATTTTTAACTTACAAGTCCACTAATACATGCTGCTAGAATCAGTATGTAACATTAGTATAGCAGAACCTCAGCGTTATGAACACCAGAGTTCCGACCTCACTGGTCAGCCACACATCTCATTTGGAACTGAAAGTACACAAACAGGCAGCAGAAGGCAATAAAAGAAAAGAAAAAAAAACAAAACAAACAATACAGTACTGTGTTAAATGTAAACTGCTAAAAAAGGGAAACAACGTTTAAAAAAAGATTTGACAAAGTAAGGAAACTGTTTTTGTGCTTGTTTCATTTAAATTAAGATGGTGAAAAGCAGCATTTTTCTTGTATATAGTAAAGTTTCAAAGCGGTATTAAGTCAATGTTCAGTTGTAAACTTTTGAAAGAACCACCATAACGCTTTGTTCAGAGTTATGAGCAATCTCCATTCTCAAGTGTTTGTAACTCTGAGGTTCTACTGCACAAGACTGAATACTAGCAATGACCTAATAACAGCTAAAAGCCCCATATATGCAGGAGGAAAAAAGGCATCTCTACTTAATGCTAAGGATTCTACATCTGAAAAGAAAACTATGCAAGTAGCTGCAAATGTCACTCAAAAAGGAAAAAAATGATGAAGTTGTCTTGTTTCGATAAACTGAAAATAGGCGAGAACTTCAAGTGTTTTCATCTTAAACATCTGACATATAGATGTTTAGCAAACTAGTTAAACCTTGTTGAGAAAGTAGTGACAGTCCTAAAACATACTGTGGAAGTTTAGAAGTTTTCCTGCAACTGCTAGCAGCTTCTTGGGTTTGTTGGTTGAAAAAGGAGGACAGATCACTCCCACTTCCCAACTACACTTGGTGGAACACAGGAAGGTTATGGCAATTAGATGCATAAATATATTGAAATTTGCATTAAGCGCAAGGAGAACTTTCATCAAAATATAGCATGTTTTACATAACAAAGGAACTGACAAAGACACTAAGTTTACAAAAGCAATTAAAGGGATTTCACAGATTACAGGCTATCACCCAGACTGCAACAGTAATATAAATCTGTCTTGAACTAATTAAAAGAACTGCAGTCACAAAAATCAAAGTCAAAAAACAATTCAGAAATGCTGTAGAACTTTTCCAATACTTAACCAATGTGACAGATCCCAAACATGGATGTCACAGGTTTAGATTCCCCTGCCACCGTCAAAAAGTCTAAAACATGGTTGCTACCAGGCAACCCCAATATCCTTCCTGCTATTCTAAAACTTAAAACTGAAGACCTAGATCTGTTTGTGAAGGAGGTTGCAACAAAAATGAACAAGTAAAATAAGGGAAGACAGGACAGCTGAATTCAGAATGTTGTCAGTTTTTATGACTTGTGCTTCTGTCTTGTCAAGTCTGCATCAACCAAATACGTGTTGAGCACATTCAGACTGGTTTGGTCAAACCCTTGTAACACCATAGGCCTGGTCTACACTGGGGGTGGGGGAAAGACTAGATGCGATAAATTGACCCCCGCTAGATCGATCGCTAACTGTGGATCCAGCGGGTAAGGTAGACAAGCCCATAGTAGGTGATGAAAAAGGTGGTACATTGGTTACATTATCAGCTTCTGTAGGCAGGTACAAGAGTGATAGCCCTAACTAATTAGACTGGAGACACTTCTTGCACTTTACTTAGATAAGTGCAAGATCTCCATTAGAGACAAGGTGTATGTTTTTTTTTTTTAATAGTTGAGGAATAAATAAGTTTACTAAGGCCATGTCTACACTTACAAGCTTACAGCAACAGAGCTGTATCACTGTAAGATCGCTTGTGTGGCTGTGTTATGCAGACAGGAGAGAGCTCTCCCGTTGACATAATAAAACCAGTTCAACAAGCGGCGGTAGCTATGTCGGTGGGAGAGCGTCTCCCATTGGCATAGCGCTGTGCACACGAGCGCTTATACCAGCAAAACTCATGTCACTCGAGGGGTGTTTTTTCATACCCCTGAGCAACAAAAGTTTTGTTGACCTAAGTGCTAGTGGAGACATGGCCTAAATGAATCATAGTATGCATTTCATTTCTAAATTAACCTCTGTAGGTTTTTGCCCTCCCTCCCAGGAAAAAGTGGGGTATTTTGTATGATTGGAAAAAAGTCACAATTCTGTACTATTGTCAAACAAAAGTTTCCATGAGCAACCTTGAAGAAATAATAATAATTTAGGAGGGGAGGGATAGCTCAGTGGTTTGAGCATTGGCCTGCTAAACCCAGGATGGTGAATTCAATCCTTGAGGAGGCCACTTAGGGATCTGGGGCAAAAATCAGTACTTGGTCCTGCTAATGAAGGCAGGGGGCTGGACTCTCTCTCTCTCTCTCTCTCTATATATATATATAAAAAACCAGAAAAGTAAAATCAGTTAAATAAAACATAGCATTCAAACAATACATGTACGATTGCACTAAAGGTATGTTGACGATGAGAGCAAGTGTCAAAACATCAGTCACACAGCACGTATTAATATTTATCCAGGAATACAGCCAGGGGCTGCTCTGAAGAATTCCCCATGTCTTTAAATGATTGGAGTTTACTCCAAGAACACAGAGATGTGTAATTGTGCCTTAGATAGAACAAGTGTAATAATTCATTTCTACAAGATTCCTCAAACATATTTGCGAAACAAATCATCTGGATGGAAGATACATATATTCAGGGCACCTTCAATAGCAGTGTTGCCTATTTTTGTTTGAGTTGCATGCATGAAAGAAGCGCTTCTGAAAATCTGACATGAAAGCCCTGAAGACTGAAATCCTCTATCCACAAAACAGGTACAACACTGGCACCTGCTGTGCATCCTCTCCTACTTTTTCATGCCTTTGTCTCAACCTTATCCGAGAGAGATTATCTTTAGGGATGAGAGGGGAATTTAGTTCCCAGGCCTACTCAATACTGAGTGAACAGTTATTGCTAATTGGGATGATGATGGTTTGTCATGTGAACTGGACTGACACCACTATACTCATTTCAAACGATAGACCACAAACAGGCACTAGATAGTAACAATTTCCAGCCACTACCAACCAGGGAAGAATTCAAATGGTTACCCTAGCTGTCAAAGGCTCCATACTCATTACTTGTCTGAGCCACTCAGTTACTGTTGCCAGGCAATTGCCAGCTCACCCATGTCAGAAACAAGAATATGGAGATAGGCAACAGTGTGGTGGGCTTTAGGCTACGTAGATAATAAGAAACTTCAATGCCTGTGGTATGCTTAGAGTGGAGGTGGAAACTTCACAACTGAGGGCTAAGTGAAAGCAGCACCAACCTGGCACAGGGTCAGGGTTGTGGCAGCCCCATGAAAGTCTCAGAACTGTAGCAAGAGGCAAAGAGCCCTGGCATTACAAGAACTATTCCCTAGCAAGGGAGGTAAGTGGTGCTGCAACACTCTTCACCAGCAATATTACAATCTCAGAAAGGATACATCATACGGATACATTCATGTACAATAATTGTGGGGGCAGGGGTAGCAGACAGCAGGGCAGAAATACAGTCCGTAAAGCAGAGGCCTTACAGCTTGTTAGCAGCCAGACTATTTCCCTAGGGTGGGAGGGGATGGGGGGGCGAGTGTCACATTTCCGGGGTTCCCAAGTCACTGACCCGCAGATTCAGGAAGTAACTAAATATTCAGTTATCGCAGAACAGAGGGACGTCTTACTGGGGTGGAGGGGAACCCTGTCCTCCCCCCACCGCTCAGGAATGCGGGGGAGGGAGGAAAGATAACCCTGTCCCCTCCCCCAGGGATCAGGACGGGGTGTGTGTGGAGGAGGGATAACCCTGTCCCCCTCCCTCCCCCTCGGGGCTCAGGACGGGGGGGGGGGGGGGGG